>NC_071269.1:22350574-22580574 GCF_023375685.1 Ictalurus furcatus
GATTATGGTGGTGGTGGTGGTGGTTTTTTGCTGTAGGCTATGCCACAGTCGTGGGGTTCGTCAGCTTCGCGGTGTGTTACCGCCACGGGCCGCTGGTGGAGGAGCGCAGTATTAACATCCTGTCCTGGACACTGCAGATATTCGGCATGCTGCTGATATACGCTGGCACTCAGGTCCAGCAGGTGGCGCTAGCAATCATGGTGGCTGCTTTCTGCTCGAAGAATCTGGAGTACCCAATAACCATGGCATTTAGTCTGTACAAGTGAGTATAGTGATCCGAGTTGTACTGAGGTATTTATGCAGATAATAAAGGAGTCGTTTTCTTTCTTTCGAAATGCCCTAACATACAAACACCTAGTTTTATAAATGTATGTTCACTGATCTTTGCTGGTTTAAACGGTTTCATATCTGTTTCTGTCCCGAAGGAAGCTGAAGCCGAAGCTGCGCTGGAAACCGGAGCCTCGACGCCTGTTGACGGAGGAGGAGTACCAAAAACAGGCTGAGGTGGAGACTCAGAAAGCTCTGGAAGAGCTGAGGAAGCAGTGCAGTAGTCCCGACTTCAGCACCTGGAAAACTGTGTCCAGACTGCAGTCTCCCAAGAGGTTATACTTCTACAAACAAATGCACAACATCATCACTCCCACATTATACAGTACAGGGTGTCACTAAAGTCTCCATACAGTAGGGGACTATGTTTACCAGTTCCACGTCGGTTGTGGCTGCATCAGTGGATGTTCGTGGACGTCCATTTCTCGGTCGGTCCGCAACACTTCCAGTCTTTTTGAATTTGTTAATAAGTTTGGAAACAGTGTCGTGTGTGATGACAGCTTCCCGATCCAGCCATGAGAATGATTTCAATACATTCTTCTTTTCTCAAAGGCGTTCTTAAAGGTTATCTGAAAAAAAAAAAATATATATATATATATATAAATATATTTATATATATATATATATATATATATATATATATATATATATATATATATAAATATCTATCTATCTATCTATCTATATATATATATATATATATATATATATATATATATATATATATATATATATAGATAGATAGATAGATATTTATATATAGAGAGAACTTTTTTATCTCTCTCTCTCTCTCTCTCTCTCTCTCTCTCTATATATATATATATATATATATATATATATATATAAATAATATTTAGAGAGAGATTATATATATAGAGAGAGAGAGAGAGAGCGATTTTGTGTGTGTATATATATATATATATATATATATATATATATATCTACATCTAATGTTTTGGACCATCTGAGAGAAACCATCTTCTCTCGTGAAGTTAATACGTTGAAAAGCAGCTTGTCGCAAACTTTGGTCCTGGAGACTCCTCCCATAATGTTTAAATAGACGTTCGGTCAAAAAAACTTCACAGTATCGATAATGATACTTTTTTTCCTTGTCAAATAACAGTATGTTTTTGTAAATAAATTATGCCTTTAGAACTTTAGAACAAGTGGATTAATACAAATAAACCAGCCCTACTGTCTGAGCTGCTGTTAGAAAATAATCTGACCGATCAGATTCGAGAGATGTTGATAAAACTGAGTCATTTCTTAGGCATTAATTAATTTTTTTTAATGAGAGAAACTGATTATTTTTAATATAAAGTCACACGTTTGGCTGCTTTAAATGTACACATCAGATTCTTGACTATACATCAAGATGCTTTGGAAGGTAGAGACATCCCTGATCATCACTAGTTTTAGTCATCTAGACTTAACTAGCTAATCTACAATTTCCTGATTGAAGTTTCTCGAGCCTCACAACACACCCCGTGCTTCCTTTCCTCTTTCAATGACCTCGTTTCTGCTCTCGTCTCAGGTTTGCAGAGTTCATCGAGGGCTCTCCACATCTAATGCCCAACGAAGTCTCAGTCCATGCTCAGAAGTACGGTTTGGGCGGATTGCTGTTCGAGGAGGAGGAGTTCTCCACAGACGAGGAAGACGAGGGAGAAGCATGGCGGACCGAGGAGGACGAGAAACCTAACGCGTCTTCGCCCTGGAGAAACATTGAGAGAAAGAATTGAGATGGGGAACTAAAACTGCAGCAGGTGCCCGAAGAGCTCCTGAGTCTGTAGCGACGTGAATGTGAAGATGCAAAGCCATACATGAAGTAGGATCCAAGAATGCAGCAGTGATTGTACACCAGCTTGGAGACATTTCAGCGCCAAACTTCTTACTGTAAGAGTTTGGTTTTGACGTTAGAGGGATGACCAGTGGATTTGTTTTTCCTAAATAAGGGGTTACAGATAACATGAACACATTCTGTGTTGTAATAAACCTGAACCATCATTACGACTGAAGAGGATCGGAGATCATTTGGCAGGTTGGTGACGTTCTCGTGTGTGTATCACACACATTTCCGGTGGGTTTTTTTTTTTTTTTTTAAGTTTCATTTTGTTGGTTTTATACCACAATCCTGTTGCAGGTATATTTTTGTTGGGGTTTTTCTTTTGTCGGGGTAAATGGTTTGAGAACTTCTTATTTACTCCCTGGAGTGCAATTTTTTTTTTTTTTAAAGAATTAAAATAAAAATAATTTTTTAAAAAAAGAATTGGGTGCATTTTTTCCAAAGTTGGTTTTGTGAACTGGATATTTGGTTCTGTTTGCTCTAATAAATAATAAATAAATAAATAAATTTAAACTCCAAAAAAACAACAAAAAAAACAGGTTGATCTTTTTCCATGCACCATGGCAGGATGAGCACCAGGTGGCAGCAACACCATTTAAACATATTGTCGTGCATATGTCCATCTGTTTCCTTCCACTGTCCAAAAACATGCAGGTTGCTGGATTACCTCTAGGTGTGTGTGTGTATATATGCACGTGGTGCCCTGATGCCCCATCCAGGGTATATTCCTGCCTAATGTCCAGTGTTCCCAGGATAGACTCCATTTCCACCATGACCCTGACCATCACAAAGCGCTTACTAAAGATAAATGAATGGAAAAAAGTTGGGTCGGTTTACACAAAGTTTGATTGCTGGCTTTACAAATCATGAATTGAAATCCCACATTTATTCTTTTTTTTTTTTTTTTTTTTTTTTTTTTTTTTTTTTTTTTAAGAATTCGATCTCATTTAAATCTCAGAAATCATTTAAAAAGCATTTCTTTTTAGTGCCTGGCATCAACCAATTCAGTAATTTGTTAAGAGTTTTTGGGTTTTCTTTCATCAATATTTATAATATGATTTATAAAAGGATATATATATATTTTTTTAAATACTTGCTTATAAAGGTCCTGATAAGCAGCTAACGTGAACAAATGGCTGCAAACAAGACAATTTGAAGTGGTTATGCTTTGTTTCATAGTGGTGCTACGTTACTACATACCGCTTGACCCTGGACTTCTGAATTTGATGCAGCAAGAATAAAGTATATACTACTGCATCAGCTTTTTATTCTTATTTTTTTTAAGCTCCTTAATCAGACTAGAGAGTAAATAAAATAGTAGTCTGTGAAAACTTTGTCTCTATCCATGTAGTTAGTCTCTGTTATGATGAGCTTACAAAATACTAAATAATTTGCATAAATAGATTTGACTGGATGTGGCAAACAGAGGATCTACTACAGAAGCCTTACTGGTTCGTGTTTAGAAAATGCTGAATTAATGAAAAAATTCAAAAATCCCCCCCAAAGTGCTCATTTTGTTCTGCTGAAATACTACTGACTGCCAATTCCTGACTTCACACTCTCTAATAGCCACACATAGCATTTTGAGAAACTTGCTATTAGTGGTCAGTCTTCCAAAATATGGGCATTTTAGCTTGTTTCCCATTTACGCATTAGATCTCACACCACAACACCCTTTAGTTCTCTCTTTGCTTTGCTTTTGTGCTTCGACACACATCAGCGCCGTCACACATTTAACTCCCCTATGTGGCAATAAAACCAGACTCCTTTTCCCCTAAGCATGCATCAGGTAGCAGATTCACCCTCAGTTCCCCTTTAAACACTCCGGCTCGACCGATCGCCTCTAACCCTTCACTTCTATTCAAATGGCGTGGTGACGGTGACCTTCAGAAGTCTTCAGCGGATGTTCAGGAACCATGAGAAAGCAGAAACCTCTCACACTGTCTCCTTTGTGTTGTTCCGTGTGACTGAGTGAATGTCACTCAGCTTTTGCTTTCCTTCCAGCTGAGATTCAAGCACGCAATCATTTCCTCATGAACTTTGTTGGCCCCTGCGTGATGCAAATTTCCTAAGTTCCTGTCACTTGCTAGATCATGATGCCTGGTCAGGATTCTTCAGTAGTGCAATAGGGCCATTTTGCATGTAGTTCCCTGGTAAAGAGATGTGTGTTTGTCATAGTATGCAAATCTGACAGGGAGGCAGGTACTCGTTTTTCCTCTCGGCAGGTTTTCTTTCCTGAGAGACATGAGACCAGGAATGGGGATTCCCATCAGCATGGAGCTGGAAATGGGCTAACCTCGGGCGGAGGCGGCATGTAAAACACTCGGATTTTCCCAGGGACAGACAGGTAGACCTACACAGGTAATCCAGCAGCACATGTGTACTCCCCCACTGATGGACCACAGATCTGAGTAATGTAGAGAAGGTGGGCGTGTATTGGGTTTCCTCCTGGTGTTTGATAACGCCTACTTCCTGTTTGTACAAGAGGTTCCCTTTGAGGTCAATGATCAGGGAGGATTCCCTTGTTAACATGCAGCTTGTTAATATGACTGTACCAAATATACAAGGTACTCATTATGAGTACCATTTTCCACATTATGACACATGTAAGCGGTTAGTAGTTCTCTCATAAAACAATCAGAACTTTAGGTTTATTGCATTTTAAATTGTCCCTTCCTGCAGTTGATCGATATTTATCATTTTAAGTTAGAAAAAAAAATAAATCACTCTTTTACATTATTAACAATAGAAAACAGACAAGTTCTGTTATTATATGAGGAATTTTATAATCGACAGTACATGTACAGTACATCATTCATTGCCCACACTTGAGCCTGTTATATAAACTAACCAAGAAATGAAATATTAATAATCATCATCTCTAAATGTGAAAACACAGACGGGTGAACAAGGATCATTTATCACGATCATCACTCGTGGCTACAAAAAAAAAAAAAAAACGCATTCTATAGTATCCAAAAATAAATACAGTACGCCACCCAGTTTTTTTTTTCTCTTCTTCTTTCGTTCATTAAGACCTGCAGCTGTAAAATATGATACAACGCAGAGAAGTGTTTTTAAAATTGTTTAGGAATTCCGGTTACTGTTTATTCGACGGCATGCGATCATTCCCGCGATAACATGCTTCAGAATTACGACCGAGACTCAAAACCGGACCTTTTGACGAGTAATGTGCTACTAACCGAGTCGTTCACCTTTTAAAGACCTCAGCAGCCTGCATAAATATCACACGTAGCTAACGAAAATACATGTTTTGCAATGCAGTGCAATGACAGACTCTAGACTATAGGAAATGAAATACATGTGACAATTTATACATATAAAAGAAGTCGGTAAATGAAAAACACGAGACGAGGCAGGTTTCCAGAGGTGAGAGTTTGCTTAAATGGATACCACTGATGGTGGTGGTGGTGGTGGGGAGGGGGAGGGGGAGGGGGAGGGAGGGGGGGGGTAAAAAGGCTGATTAACGCATTAATTCATCACTTCTGATAATCGAATATTTATTGCAACACAATCATTTTGGTTTGCTATCGAACAGGCTTTTCGGGAGGGAGAGAAATCAGGTTCGGGAATGTGGAACCGGACAGCAGTGATCGAGACGGCATACTTCGTATTTTAATAAAAAGCACACGCCGCCTGCAGCGGGCCTTTCATCGCTCAAAGCTCAGACTGGGACTGCGCAGTATCCTGATCACTATAACCAGCGGGTGAAAGGTGTCCGGTGAAAGCAGGTCTAAAACTAGACTGTTTAATGATCGGCGATCCTGCTCACTTCTGAAGGAATTCTCCCCACTCTCTCCGGCTTCCCAAAGAATTCTGACTGATCCCGGCCGCGCCGAAATAATCCTGCCCACTCTCGATCATTTACACCAATCCTGCCCGTTCCCAAAAGAATCCGGACCGATTCCGGCCACTCCTGCAAAAATTTCTGACCAATCGTGCGTGTCCACGTCCACAGAAAGTTCACTCGATCGCGCCCGTTCCTGAAGTGTGTCCTCGCCGATCTTGCTCGCTCCAGCAGAAAATTCAACCCATCTAACCAATCCTATTTACTCCCAGAAGAATTCAAACCAATCCCACCTGTGCCTACAGACAGTCTGACTAAACTCGCCCGCTCCCACAGAAATTTTGACCAATTCCACGCTGTCTAAAAGAATCGACCAATCCCGCTTGTTTGCACATACCTGTGATATTTTCTAACAAACTCAATTGGTCCTGTTTGGCAAAATATAAACATATTTGTAACTTAAACCACGACTAGGATAAAGCATTAACTGAAACTGGCAGGTCTGGATCCCAGGCCCGATACATACCTCTACACTCAACTCCTATGAGAGCAAATGTCAGTCCAGACACACAGACGTGTGTTTATTTATATCTACAGTGTGCTTTGGTCATATTGGTACCTGGTTAGCTGACTGATAACCTAGATTTCTTATAGTTACATATATTACTCTATTATTGTGCATCGCTGTTACTGAAGTCAGATTTCTACGATTGTCTTTAATCATTGGGGGGGGGGGGTTGGGGTGCACTAACTTTTACCCCCAATCCATGTTTGTAGTTTTTTTTTTTTTTTATCATTCCTACAACTTTTTCCCTTATTCATAGACGCTTGACGGAAACTCGGTCAGCTCCTTTCCTGAATTCTGCCTCACTTAAGTCTTTTTGCATAAAGGTTACTACAAAATGAATAAATAAATATAATCCTCACCTGCCCTCGAAGTGAATTCATACATAGTCTGGAATGCATTTCCAGTGAAATTAAAAAAAAAAAAAAAAAAAGACGGGAGAAAATAATATCCAATTCAAACACCAGTGCACTGCCGCAAGTCCTTTTCGATACAGTGCAAGACGTCGAGGTCACTTCCATAACTTGTATTAAGAGGAGGCGTTAAACCAAGAGACGGACGTTTTCTTCGCTCCTGTTCCCTTTGCCTCTCGATGACCGCTCTGAACTCTGCTTCAGTATTTATTGATACCAAACAGACGCACTTTATGGAACTGAGGCAACTTGGGCAGAAGGACACTAAGAAGGGAGCTTGTGTTGATCAGGAAGTGGGTGGCATCGTATTTGGTGTAAAAGCTGGCCAGGATGTACCTAAAAGAGGACAAAAATAAATAAATAAATCGTAGTAGCGTTTGCAACGTGCAATTATATTAGTAATAAACATCAATAGACTAAACTGTAAATGGAAAAAGGATGACCTGTCGGTATGAGGAGAAGGCTTTACGGTGTGGAGTAATAGAATGATAAATTCATGGTATATCCATACTAACTTTTCAAAGAGAATAACATTTTAAAAGCCATTTCTACAAAAGTTCTGTAGAATTCTCGAATCTGATTGGTCAGATGGTGTTGATTACGTTACTACAACGGCGAGACATCACCGGTTTACACCGATGCCCTCATTCTGATACATTACTGTTTCTACAGTGGCAGTGAATTCATGGGGACTTGTATGTTTTTTGGAGGGAAAGACGTAGTGTCGGTCCTTTAGTTCGGGAACACGACAAGCTGCATTTTTCCGTCATATTGAGAGAGAGAGAGAGAGAGAGAGAGAGGATTGTGAGGTTGACAACAGCTTATCGGTGCTATACTATATGAGATAGCATGAACTTCCACAACTTCAAACGCAACTATAAACAGGACAAAATTTACACTTTGTTCCTTAGTAAAAACTTTTTTTTTAAAAAAAAAAACCTGCAATCTTTGAGAAAGTGATGTGGTGTAAGAGGAATAAAAGACTTCAAGATGTGCAGCTTTGAGGTGGAAATTGCCAGCAGCTTTGCGTTGTTGATTACTGTCCTGAAACAGCACACCTAGTCATGTTTACGTCATGTTTACGCCATGTTTACGCCTCTGTCTGATGGTGACCGAGGACGTGTTGGCATAAAAGCTAACGTTGACTCTGGGGTTTTCTGCTTAAGCTAATGGTGTGGCATTACATGCGTTTGACGTCATGTGCCATCGTCTGGGAAACGACTTATATTTCCGATTAGTTTAAAAAACTATTATTTATCGACTAGTTGTCGCGGCTCTAATGATTGGTCGTTTTAATATTTTAAGCATTACTGCATCATAGACCATGAGACCATTTTGTTGGTCATGAAGGAACACCTGTGAGACCCAACGCACTCTCGATGGTGTACATTTCATTTGTTTGTCTTTCATTTTATCCTGATAGTATGCACAAAGCTCAGGTCACTAGGATACGAAAGGTTAACTCACAGCACTATGGGTGAAATGGTGAGGAATTTTCTTGATGATGTGAACTGGATGCCGTAATCCATTTGTTCCCAGTGAGTAAGCAGGCGGGCTTTTCCCTGGTCTGGTGTCTCGAACGGAGTCCCCTTTACCGTGTGAAGGAACACGTACATGGCCTGGAAAACAAAACACCGAGTCAGCACTTGACTCAGGACTGATAAGGAACTTCGTTCGAGTGTTCAGAGCCGAGACGTCCGCTGATGGTTCCGTTTTTTTTTTATTATTATTTATTTTTTTTTTTAGTAATTTTTACTTCCTTCTAAAAAAGCAATGTCACTTATGATTACTGACTATTACTCACGCAGGGCTGGATCCTAGTCGTTCTCCTTTCTCCTATTAACAACAGTAAAAAAAAAAAAAAAGTGCACCTCCATATACAAAAAAACCTTCAATTCTGAATGTTTTGATTGATTCTGAAAAATACAGAACCTATGGGAGAAAAATCAAACAACTAGTCCAAAAATATTTTTATATCTAATGAAGAATTGGTCTGTGATTATAGATGTGCTCATGATATGAGTCAGCTCCAGAATTATTGGCACATTTGAGTAAAAATGGTTATGGGGGAGGGGGAGGGGGGGGGGTGCGGATGTCTGATTAATAAGCTTCGCCTCGACCTTAATACTGTACGTGAGGAAAAAAATCGAACATTTAATTGAGGAAAATTTAAATGATAAATAAATCAATCAATTTAAATAAAGGTTACATTGCCATGATGGATATTTTTCATAACCTTTTCCCATCTTCTGTATTATTATTAATATCAATAACACGTCCCGTTTATATTACGTCATTCTAGCACTAAAGGTTGCTCACCTTGGGTGCCAATAATTCTGGTGTTGACTGTACCTACGTTTGTGACGTGAAAACGACAACGTTCTTGTGACTTTACACTATCGTAATGTATATCGTGTGTAAAGTAAGCATCATGTCAAAGCCTAGTTCTAATTTTGCGTTTTTTCATGTTGCTAGAGTTCCTTTAATAAATAAATAAATAAATAAATAAATAAATAAATAAATACACAATCTAGGCCTACTCAAGATTTACTTTCCAACAAATATCTATGTTCAAATGTTATTTACAGATTAAAAAAAGAAAGAAAGAAAGAAAGAAAGAATAACCTCGAAACCTTAGTGTCCCGATTCTGTTACAATTTTTTTATTAAAACATTTTCAGAATTTCCCGAGTAAGTGCCTTTTCTAGACCTGTTCGAGACCTGAGGAATGCTGCACAAATTACTCTCCCTGTCCTGGAACAAAGACAATAAAGCGAAAACTCAAATGAATACGCTGAGAATTCTTCACAAGGTTCACGTTACAAGCATCTCGACACGATTCCGTATTCACGCCCGTAACTACAAGATCTGTCTTTAACGTGACTGCGCCTGTCCCCTGAAACACCTCGCACGCAATTCACTCACTCGATTTCTAACGCTACTACTCGACGACGGTGTTCTGCGCACTGGACGCTGGTATAAAGCAGCATGAAAAATTCTGTCCTCGTCTTGGACCAATCAATGTGTCCCCAGCATGCATCACTCCTTTAACAAATGCATGGACGATATCTTGCATGGACTGACCAGATTGTGAATGACATTGGTTAAGGTCCACACGATTGGCACGCTGAGGAACGGGATGCTCAGTAAGACGATGTGTAAGACGACGGTCAGCAGCAGGTAGGTGAGCCAAATCCCTCTGCTGTTCATCACCCGCGTGTTGGGGTTCACCTCGCTGTGAGCCACGCCCACGTTCATTCTGCAAGCGCTGCAAGACAAGGACAAGAAAGGGAGGAAACGGTGCTTTTAGACAGTTTAACACAGCGGTTCTTGTTTTCGGTTTTTAGAGACCCGAAGGACTGCATAGTTTTAGTTTTCCTGTTTGAACAGCATTCATGTAATCAATTATAAACGGAAAAATACACATTAAACATCCATCCATTTTCTATACCGCTTATCCTACAGGGTCACAGGGAGTCTGGAGCCTATCCCAGGGAGCATCGGGCACAAGGCGGGGTACACCCTGGACCATCGCAGGGTACAATCACATACACACTCACACACCCATTCATACACTACGGCCACTTTGGACCTGCCAATCAGCCTACCATGCATGTCTTTGGGCTGGGGGAGGAAACCCCCGCAGCACTGGGAGAACATGTTTATATTGAAATATTTGGTATGCTTTGTGATCGATTTGGTATTTTTGTTATTCCTGGGAGACGCTACCGCTCGTCTGCCGAGCTGACGTCACAGCGAGACACTGCTTGTGTAGTTACAACGACATTTAAAAGCAGATGAAAATTAAAACATAAGGGATTTCGCTATTACAAAAAAAAGCACACGCTTCATTTCTATCTCACCTTTTTATTTATTTATTCCTCGCCCAATACTTTTGATAAAATTAAAAATAAAAACACCCAAAACTGTATACGGTACCATAACGAAGACGGACTCTATGTCGATACGTGAAATTCTGGAGGGAACGTCGGACGGCGTGGCGCGGGGACGTAAAGACGTGTGACGATAATCGATCTATGTTCTATAACATGTAAAACGGGAACATGAAAGGAGTATTCTAAAAGTGACTGTAAACACCTTAATCAGAATATCGTCTTATTCAGAATAAGGTAGATAATTAGATTACTGCTGTCCTTGTAACATAAGCTGCGTTTACATGGACAACGATAATCCACTCTTAACCCGATTAAGACCATACTCTGATTAAGAAACTACCATGTAAACAGCAATTTTTACTTACCTTAATCTAATTAAGGTCATACTCGAATTAAGCTCTAATCGAATTAAGACAGGTGGAGTACTCCTATTTTAGTCGCATTATGGACGTGTATTACAGACATGTAAACACCTTAATCACATTATGAACGTCGTGTGGGAGTTTTCACCGCATTTTGCGACAGGACACGATCACACACGGCAGTTTTACGCTTTACGGCGAACAAGAGAGTTCGGCTGCGTCCCAAACCGCAAACTTTCCTATTATAGGCCTGTAGTGGGGAAAAATACATGTATCTCGGCTATAGACGGTAAGTACGCGGTTTGGGACGCAGCCCACGGCTTCAAGCAGTCGTCTATTAGCACGTACAGCATGACAAATAATTAACTGCACTTAAAGCGTTCGTAAAAAAAATTAATAAAAACACCCAAAACTGTATACGGTACCATAACGAAGACCAACTGTATGTCGATACGTGAAATTCTGGAGGGACGTCAGACGGCGTGGCACGGTGACGTAATGACGCGGGCTGTTAATCTAATAACAGATTAACAGCTATAACATGTATAACAGGAACATGACAGGAGTATTCTAAAAGCGACTCATGTAAACACCTTAATCACATTATTATCTTACTCAGAGTAAGGTCAATATTTAGATTACTGCTGTCCATGTAAACGTAGTCATAGTCTCGGTCATGACGTATCAGCAGGCCAACAGGAGAATTTCATTACAAAATACACACTCGTTTGCACACATTAATGATACATATTGATACAGCTTCCACCTTGATATGGTTCAAGGTGGGGAGTTTTTTTCAGTATGTCAGTAAGGTGTGTTAGATTAGATCAGGTTTCCAAAGAAATGAAACACCAAGTTTAATTTCAAAGTAAGATGGGATGGAATCTTCTCCCAGATAGATACTGAGTACACTGGGAATAATGTGATTTTAATAGGTAAAGATTACTTACATAAGTGGAATTTTTAAAACAGATTTTGCCTCACTAATGAGCACCTTTAGATGGGTGAATAACAAGAAAAGGCAAGAAATTGTGACTTTTTTTTTTTCTTTCTACAAATCCTGATTGACAGAAATATTATCTTTATTATTATTATTATTATTATTTCATTTTTTTCTGCTACCTGGATCTTTTCCCCACCTTTTAATAAACCGGTTTGTGCCCATTATGTCATGTTTAATGATCTTTTAAAGACATGACAAGTTCCACATAATGTGCGTTGTATGCGTATAGACATAATTCATTAATTAGGCTAGTCAGCTAGCAACCCTTGCTAGCAAACTCGTAAAGCGAGTGAATTTACACCCAAACACTGGATTTCGCGTTCGATATAATCCTGTAAATATGCATTAAAGCTAGACATAACATTTACACTACAAAGCAGAAGATTAAATCGAGTAAAGTACTTAGTAAGAAATATTATCATAAAACAGACACGCACCTTGACTGTAACCAGGAAATGACCAAATTCCCCTCTTAGCTCCGCCCTCTCCCGTTTCTGATTGGTCGCCGTTCCCTAACTGATTCAACCCTTCTGTGTTTCTGATTGGCCCATTATCTATCCTCATAACGCTATCGACTGGAATTTTTTATTATTATTATTTTATTTAGTATAACGTTTTAAGCGCTGTATGATTTTTAATATCATAAGACAGACCCCTATCGTGACCGTAACCAGGAAATTATTTAATTCCCCGCTTGGTTCCGCCCTTTCCTACTTCTGATTGGTCGTTGAGTCCTGTCTATTTTCCTTCCTGCTTTTTGATTGGTCCAGTACCCAAGTTCGTAAGCGATCAATAGGAAACAATTTTGAATATTTTTTTTAAACGTTTTTCTTTGTCCTATTTAGTACAGTGTTTTGAACTATATATATTTCATTTTTCATATGTTTATAGCATATTATTATTTCTATTATATATTTTTCATGTATTTTTAATTTTTATATGTCCGTCGTTGCTGGGTCTGTTGACCCAGTTGGCATTTCCACTTCCGCATTATGTAATAGGAGTAAGAGGGAAAAGGAATAACAAGATCAATATCAACAATGGTCCTTTAGATCTTCTTCTGAGTTTCTTTAAGCTTTTTATATATATATATATATATATATATATATATATATATATATATATATATATATAAAGCAAAATTACTGGGCCAAAATCATTGGGCCAAAAGCACCTTATGTGAAGAATTCAGAGTAATCTATTTATTTAATAGTTTGTTTATAATGTATCAGGAAGCCATTTAGAGAAAATGGGAATGTTTTTGGAAAGCACACCTTCCTCCTCTTCTTACAAACCGACATTGACTGCAGATTGGGAAATTCAGTCATATTGACCATGTCATTTCCTTATTGGTGCACTGCCACACTGAGAACTGAGTTCCTCTGTGGGTAATGATTTCATAGGAAATACAGTTTAAAGAGAAGGGGGTGGGGGTGATACACGGAAGTGAGGGCTTTGTACAGCTTGTTTAAAATTTTATTAAATGTTTTTTTTTTTAAAACAAAAAAAAAGTTACACTGTAACATACTGTAATGTACTCAGCACATAGCAAAAATGATTAAATAAATAGCAATAAATATTGTTAAAATAAATAACTTAATAAATACACAATATATTATGCAAAACATGAAGATCCTTTTCAGTATTCTCTATCACGATAGTTCCACAGTGTCATTATTATTTAACTCATGAGAACCTTTCTACAAAATGCAGCAGTTTGAACAAATTTTGACCAACGTGATCATGATAAATAATCAATAAACACTAATCATTCTGTTGAAGTGAAGACAAATGGCTGAAGACACGAGCTGTCATGATGGAGAAGGAGTACAGACGCTCGACGCTGTCACGGCACAGGTAGCCCTCAGTCATCCAGTTAGCCATCATCATAGGTGTCGGAGTCTCAGATGGCTCCTGCGGTCAGATTTTAAAGTTAGCAGCAATAATGCATCAGTTACATTGTCAAAGAAATATAACAGAGGAAACCAACAGTTGCGGACACTTAAACTGCGTTAACCTGGCGCTCTGAATTTTTGATATTTTGATGATCAGGTTGAGAATCTTTATATTCACAAGAACATTTACCAAACGCAACACTCAACCCATGCACACATATCATTTATATGACAAACAAATCTAATGAATGCTAAGATTAAAAACTAAAAGAAGTTGTTTCCTTGTATTATCAAATTCCTTGTATTATCAAAACCAAATTTAGATGCTTGTTTAAAGAAATGTTACCTTTAGTGCTTCCAGGATTTGTTCTGTCACCACAGCTATAGCTGTAGCATTTGCTCTCCACTTGTCACACTTGGTGTTTTGGCCCTGAAATATTCCACTCTCCCCAAAGATCCTGCTATAATTCTTCAAAGCAAGAACAACCCTGGACAGGCAAGTCTGAAAAAAAACCAAACAAAAAAAAAAAACCCCAGAATGAATCAATGAAAAAATATATCATTTGGATCAAATATGGACCATGTATTGGACATAATATTTAATATTTATAGTGGTTTATTTTATAATCAGGATGTATTACGCTTTAATATTGCATGCAATACTGACAGATGTCTTAGTCCACATTAAGTTGAAGAATGCCATTAGTTCACATCCCAGTACTGCTAAAAAACTTTAAGTCATGTATAAGTACAACTATAAAATGAAAACTTTTTATACCTCTGGGTTGGTCTTAAGACTGTCAGGATCGCACTTGTCCTCGGACCTGATCATCAGTGGAGGGTCGCTGACTGCAGCCACCTCGCTCGGGGTCTCCACCTGAAGAAAACAGAATAAATATTGATTGTGCCATCCTTTTAAAACAAAATAATACCAGAATTATTATTTATGATAATATATTAATAATAATAATAATAGATGTTATTTAACATAGTATTACAAACACATCATTTTAATGATTAGGTTTTTAAAAAGTGTGTTAAATGGTACCATTCCTTGTGACTGATTTGGTACCCTAAAGCATACATCTTGTGTACCTTTAGAAAGGTGTATACAGTGATAGTGCACCTTTAAAGCCTTACCCTTAAAGATAATTATGGCACAATTATATACCTTAAGTCTGTTTATATATATATATATATATATATATATATATATATATATATATATATATATATATATATATAAAGGCACACTGTATCCATGATTAAAGATTAAATATACATATTAAAGGATGCAAAAAATGATAGTACAACACCAGTGATAAGGAATGGATCAGTTTTGTAACCTATCTTGTATGTCTTCATCTATCATATACAGTTTTAAAATAATTTAAGCTACATACGTAACCATTAAGGACCTTTGATATTCAAAGATTTAAAGCTTCCCTATGTAATTAAAAGTTCATTAAACCTACAACATATGCGCCTTTCTAGTTAAAACACTAAATGGTACGACAGGAAAAAGTACAGTACTTTTATTTCTGCGAAATAAAATCATTTAAATCATCCCAATCATGCAAGAAAAAAAAAACCACACACACACACACAATGAAATGAGAAAATTCCTCGAACAGGTTCCTAAGGAATGTGTCTAAATTCATGTTAGCACTCACCTCTTCGTACAACTGTCTGGCTTTTTCGTTGAGCCTCAGTACCAGTGTCTTGCCCTCCGTGTAGTTGGTCTCGGCGACGCGCAGTGGAGCGCCAAGCGCGCACACGAGCATCACCGCAATGAGCGCAAGCTGCTGAAATAGGCTCATGGTCAGAAGAACGTGACTTACTACACGAGTAGCCTATAATATGAGTTTAGACGCTTCTTTATCCCTAAGCTTTGAAGCACTGAGATACCTCTGTATTTGTAGTCCCACATACTCACCTTATTTATAAGGACGATGATGAGTCACGTGAGGAGTTTCCCGCCTCCGCAGCCACAGGTACAGTGGGTTTCCACCGTTAATCCAGTTACATCATGACATTGCTTTCTACTCCGTTTAGGAAAAGTTTTTTTTAGATGCATGCTTCTTCTTCTTCTTTTTCTCCTTCTTTTTCTTCTTCTTCTTCTTCTTCTTCTTCTTCTTATTATTATTATTATTATTATTATTATTATTATTATCCATCCATCCATCCATCCATCTTCTACAGCTTACTCCTTTTCAGGGTCACGGGGAACCTGGAGCCTATCCCAGGGAGCATTATTATTATTATTATTATTATTATTATTATTTGTTGCCCTGCTTGACTAATAGATCGCTGATTATAGCTTACACTTCCAGAAAACAAGGGTACTAAACTGTACCATTCCAAGTCGCTGGGGTGGTACCTTTTGTACCTGTATCTTCTTACTTGTAAAATAGTATAGTGATAGTGTACCTTTAAAAGTCCATTTATGTACCTTAAATGTTTTTTTCTCTCTCTCTTTAATGTTACATTATATCCACATTTCCAGGTGAAAGACACAATATTACAACCCAGGAAAAAACATCCAGTTTAGTACTTTTTATTATTATTATTTTTATTTATTTATTTATTTTTTAGATCTGAGAGTATGGATTAGTTCATTTAATTCACTGTAAGACGTTTCAGTTTGGTTATACTGCGAAACGAAAGTTCACCTGCTGCTTTAAAACACGTGAGTAGATTCAACTCGAAGATAACCTTTGTTTCAACTCAAAAAAGTTTTCCAAGTCAAGACAATGGATTACTTTAAATTAAATTTTTGAAAACTTATCCATTCGAGTTCAATATCTAAAACTTGCCGTGACAGTTGGAGTTAAAGAGAAGAAATAAGTCGTCATGTTGTACAGTGTACCGTAAATGTTTGTTTTTTTTTCTCTTTAATTTTACATTATATCCACCAAATTTCAAAAGAACCAGGAAAAACATCCAGTTTAGTACTTTTTTTTTTTTTAAGATCTGCGAGTATAGTTTAGTTCACTGGATTCACTGTAAGACATTTCAGTTTGGTTAAACTTCAAAACAAAATCCCCTTGCTGCATTAAAAACATGAGTAGATTCAACTCGAAGATAACCTTTGTTTCAACTCAAAAAGTTACGCTTTAAGTCAAGGCAATAGATTTTTTTCAAGTTTAATTTTTTAAGTTTCTTTTTTTTGAAAACGTGAGCTCGGTATGCAAAACTTGTCATGGCGATTGGAGATAGATAAACGAAATAAGTTTGCGTAACTCAATAGGCCAACATGTTTTACAGTGACTTGGAAAAGTGTAAAGAGTAGTGATAAAACTTTACAAGGTCCATTCATGTACCTTACTTTAAAAAAAATAAATAAATTACATTCTATCCACATTTCCAGGTGGACCGTACATAGATAATTTTACAACCAAAGAAATCAGGGAAAACATCCAATTTCGTACCTTTTATTTAATCTGAAAGAGTAGTTCATGATTACAGTATGTTTACTGTGATGCTCATACAATCTGAAGTGGTTCTTTTCATTTAAAGGGAATTCAAAAAGATTAAACAAGTAATGTGATGGATGCAAGAGCAAACAGGAGTGTTAGGTTTCGAAACGTTTTCTCTGGGCATAGACAAAGTGATTGGTTAAAAAAAAAAAAAAAAAAAAAAAGATTCAAAAACAACCCATAGGTCTATTTACAACTGATGGATGTAGTTGCTTTAAACAGAAAGTGTTGGATTTGCATTTGATTGATCATTTTTATTTTTAGCCTTCCAAGAATGGAAGTGAGTAGGGTAGTTACTACATGTATATTAAACACAGGTTAGCACAATTAGGATCTACTAAAAAATGACTTTATTTTGAGTCTTTCTGTGCTTCTATTTGTTTTATTGTATTATATTTTGCTCTAATATCTAATGAATCTAATATCTATTTAATCTACGATCTAATTAAGCTGATATTTAATTCAACCAATCTAATCATCCAATTAATTTAGCATCGAACTAATCTATTATCTGATTAAACTAATAAATCTAATTCATTTATTCTCTAATTAATCTGTTGTGTCTTACTATTGTATATGCAGTTTTTGTGTGAAATTTCGTCCCATTATTATATCAGGCTATATATTGGCTAATAGATTAGTCTTAGCTGAATAAAATGACTTAATTTCTCTACATCATCAATGGTTGAATGAAATATCCAGACTTCTTTTTTTATGTACATGGCTGTGAAAAGAATGAATGAATTTTAATGACTAATGCTGTACTATACACCTGTGACCTGGGGACACACACACACACACACACACACTACCAACAGGTTTGTTTGGGAAGTTCTGAAATGCGACTATGAATGATCCTGTACACCATATAAATTCCAGAAAATCCCTTTTCAAATTAAACGTAGAATCAGAGCTTCCTGTTCAAATTAAATTCTTGAAGCATTGTGCGCGCTATCTGTGCCACAGCTCCATTGTTGGATTTCGAAACAGGAAATGAGAAGTGAATGACGGTATGTTTATGAGTAGCTTTGTACATATATCAATATGATGTCATCTATTATCTGGACTTTTGATAGATCTCTACCAATACGTTTTCAATGATGAAATTATTTCCAGTCGTGACACACTGTAGAAATGTGTCTTAGTTAATAAATCATTGTGATGCATGTGTATTCACCAGTTGCTCATTTTAAATCTCTCTTATTTGATCATTACATTCTTCGGAATAAATTACTGATCGCTCCAGAGTCTTTTTTATAGATTTAAATATCATTTGGTTTACAAGATCTGTTCATTCCAGCAAACAAAGCAAAACAAAACAAAACAAAGCAAAACAGGAAGTTTCACAATACCAGATTGCTTTAACATCTCTTTTAAAAAATGATTTTCTTTACTTTTTACAATCTCAATTTTTTTTTATTTTTTTTTTATTTTTCAGTGGTTTTTTATACAACCATAGGTTCTGCAAAGAACCTTCTTCTTGTCAAGAAACATTTTTCACTGTATAGGGTTCTTGAGTCAAGCTTTGTGGTTCTTTGGAGATTAAAGAAGTTTTTTAAGTTTCATTATATGTTCTTCAGAGCAGTGTATTGGTTCTTCAGGGTATCATCCTTTGACAGGTTAAAGTGAACCCTATAAGGCTCTTTGTGGGACTGGAAAAGGTTCTCCTGGCATCACTCTTAAGAACCTGCACTCTCAGAAGTGATGTGTTTATGTTGGCTGTGAAATATGGACTGAGGTTATTCTATAATTCTCTGCGTCTGCATCTTATCTGAGGCTCTGAGTTAGGGTTAGCTACCTGGATGCTGTCACGAATCACAGTAGGGATGAGTGATGCTAACCTAGACGCTCACCTGAGTTGATAACATTACTTTAGCATACAGCTCGCTGTAATGTTAGACATTACCATGACCTTTTTGAGAGTTAAGTATGACACAGCATTGCAGCTATTCACCATGATGTAATACAGAGAGTGGGTTAATGTTAACTACATTTAGTACGTGTTTTGGACAAGGCAATCTGTAGTAATTAGCATTAGGAGGATGGGTTACCGCCGTGTTTCTTCATGTATTCGGCGAATGTTAATTCTGGGTAACACGTGCAGACAGTCAGTGGCTAACGGAACTTAGCCAGCTCAGTAATGTCGAGGTAAAAAGTTCTTCACAAGGTTAATGTGACAGAAAGAGAGGTTGGGGGTTACAGTAGGTTGTAATGCTTTCCATTATCACTTAGTTAAATGAATTAGGTTGTGCAAATAAGTTGCCGGTGAGTTGCTAAAGGCAGGGAAACAAATATTCACAAGTTAGCTAGATTTTCCTGGTGAGTCTACAGTGCCATTTTGTTCAGTAGGAGAGTGGAGATCACGTTTCCAAAATTACACAATTTGGTATTCCGTAACGCAATTCCTCAGTTAAAGCCCAAATACATTTGTCCATATTTTTGTAGCTAACAACTAACCAACACTCTTTTTGCTCTTTTACAGCTTTTCAAATAGAAGGGAGCGGGACTCCTGTCTTCCCAGATGGCCGGGAGATTTGTAAGAAGATGCATCAACTCCAATTCTTCCATCTGTCAAATGTTTTAATCATTTTAATAAACGTCAGCCGAATTTCATGCGACCGTTTGTTTATTTTCGGAGCATTTTAGTAGAATTTTAGCACACAAGCAAATTGCATTTTAGGATAATAGTAGGGGGAAAAAAGTATAAACAACACGTGTGATATTTTGTGTTGTTTTTGAGCACATATTTGTGTGGAAACGTACTAACACACAGCATGTGTTAAATGTACTAACACACCGATTGTGTTGAAAGCTACACAAAATGTGTTGTCCTTAACTAGACACACGTGCATGTTAAAAATGAACACAATGTTTTAAGAGTGTGACTTTGGTCCCTTAAAGCACAAACTAAGGGTTTTTAGAGGACTTATGATAACACGGTTCTTTGCGGCACTGTTTAAAGCACCAGTAAATAAATGGTTCTGAAAAGAACTTGAGAGGTAAAGGTTCTTTGTGCAACTTAAAAGTGTTTTCCTATGGCATCAGGCTGAAAACCCCTTTTTTTGGTTCTAATTGGAACCTTTATTTTTAAGAGTGTATTCAAGGAAAAACACGTTATAAACTGTAATTAATAAGAAAGTGTATATTTAAATACACTTTCTAGTTTTAGTTCTATACTTTGTCATAGAAGGTAAATAGAAGGTTTGTTACGCAAGTTTGTTAAATGAAAACAATTAAGTTTTATAAGTGGCAGCTTAAAAAGCTGGTGCTTACAATAAAACCCCATATATACACGAGAAAAAGCCTTTCAGAACTACTGATGCGCGGACCTCTGTGTGGTCTTTTTTAATATCTAATTTCAGTATATTTAAATGAACATTTTTAGGTAATTGTGTGTTTGTTTTTTTTTTTTTTTTAAAAGTAAAATTAGTAGGCTAAGCTATACAGGATACATTTGAGATCAAAACAAACAAACAAATAAATGATAGACACAGTATAATTGAGTTGGAGGGAATTATTTATCATGCTTTTATCATTCATACACAGATGATCGATCTTTTGATGTCTGAACCTGTATACATTTTTTTTAGTTATGAAAGTCCCATTTTATTTACTCACAAATGTGTCCAATAACTGTATTTGACTGCTGTGCAGGTTTTTTTGTTTTCTGAATTACTGAAAAAAACGAAAATTTCCATTGTTGTGTGTGTCCCCGTTGCTATCCCTACAGTTCTAAGCGTAATGCTTTGATTTCCTCATCTAAAACTTGGTCAAATATTGTGCTCTTTAGTTGTGGTTTTGTATGCAGTGTAATGAGCATTGGAAAAGGAAGCGAGACTGCACCGTACCCACAATGTGTGTAAGTCAAATATGAGAAAATATTATTTCATCACTCAGCACGTCCGTGTGTACTACCCATAATGGCTGAAGTGCAGAGCCTGTGCCTTTCCAGTGAATGGGGAAAAGTACTGAAATTATAGATCCAGTCCTTATGTGGTGGTGTAGTTAAAATTGTGTATTTTCATATATTTATTTATTTATTTATGTATATGTGTATTATTTTTTTTTTAAGCAAAAGAAATCTTAAAGTACTGGTTTTTTATGCATTAAAAAAGAAAAAACAATTTGTTTGCTGTATTGAAAAGAAAAGCCATCAGATCATAATGTTTTCTGCATAAATTTTGGTGCTGAAGTATATATTACAGTATATACTGTATCTATTAGAAACAACTCGTTTACAGAGACTTGGACATGGTGGGCGTTCGACAACATCTAAGCCTTATAATAAATGGGTTGTTATTTAACATTTATGGAAGGAGTCTTCAGTGTCAACACTTTGTAAGTTTATTGCCATGGGAAAGTCTTCAGGACAGAGAACTTCGGAGTTTTCCTGTTTCTCTGTAGCATGATCAGCTGCCTTTTGTTTTTGTTTTTGGTTCTGGTTTTTTTGTTTGTTTGTTTCATCAACTTCGAGAAAGAAAAAAAGAGAATCTGGTGACGGAACAACTGTTTATAGCTGCTGTGACGTAAGTGATAACAGGAACTTTTGCACGATTGTAACTGACTGATTAACGTGCACAACATGTAATTGCTGGCAAATTGCTGTGGTATAAGAGTGATAAAACACTTCAGGACAACCTGTTATTGGGATATGATCGACGTCAAGCTGGTAAAGCTGTTGATTATTTTTCCTATCATGTCCAAGTGTTTTATTCATTATACATATATCCGACACTTTTCCATATTAAGGCTCGTTTAACAATCTTTCCATACTTCAAGTAAATAAACAGCCCTTAAGATGCCACTGGATTTCCCCTGACAAATAATATTTAAGGTAATAATAAAAACAGGGCTTTTTTTATTCAATGTGCGCGTCTTGCATCACCACGTGAATGCCCTTTAATGTGACTTAGAGAGAGATAAGGGTAATACTGACTATCAAAAAAGTACAGTGACAAAAATACCCTTATTCCCACATGCCACTGTCACTATATGCATACCCCTTTTGTTATCTAAAAGATTAATTTTCCATGGAGGGTGTGGGAAATAACAATGCATTTCTAGTCTAATGAATTAATTAATTACACAATATTAGGGTTGGGCATAGACTATAATAGTATATTACTATGTATGATTGATGTATAATAATATATGATTAATTTTTAATGAGTGAGATTAAAATGGGCTTAGTGGTTAGCACGTTCGCCTCACACCTCCAGGGTCGGGGGTTCGATTCCCACCGTGGCCCTGTGTGTGCGGAGTTTGCATGTTCTCCCCGTGCTGGGGGGGTTTCCTCCAGGTACTCCGGTTTCCTCCCCCAGTCCAAAGACATGCATGGTAGGTTAATTGGCATGTCCAAAGTGTCCATAGTGTATGAATGGGTGTGTGAATGTGTGTGTGATTGTGTGCCCTGTGATGGATTGGCACCCTGTCCAGGGTGTACCCCGCCTTGTGCCCGATGCTCCCTGGGATAGGCTCCGGGTTTCCCCGTGACCCTGAAAAGGATAAAGCGGTATAGAAGATGGATGGATGGATGGATGGAGATTAAAATGGGGTTAAAGAAGAAGAAAAAGAAGAAAAAGATGTTAAATAGTGATTTTACATGCTTGGGTCTTTAGGGGAGGTGTACATGTACCCAAAGTCAAAACGGAAAGAAAAGAGAATACAACCCCAATTCCAAAAAAGTTGGGACGCAATGTGCTATTTAAAATGTAAATAAAAACAGAATGCAATTATTTGCAAATCTCATAAACCCATATGTTATCCACAATAGAACATAGAAAACATATCAAATGTTTAAACTGAGGAAATGTACCATTTTAAGGGGGGGAAAAAGGTCATTTTGAATTTGATGGCCGCAGCACGTCTCAAAAAAGTTGAGCAACAAAAGGCTGGAAAAGTAAGTGTTACTAAAAAAAGAAACAGCTGGAGGAACATTTTGGAACTAATTAGGTTAATTGACAACAGGTCAGTAACATGACTGGGTATAAAAAGAGTGTCTTAGAGAGGCAGAGTCTCTCAGAAGTAAAGATGGGATGGAATCTGGATGGAAGCATATGTTCTATTCTGAAAAACATATGGGTTTATGAGATTTGCAAATCGTTGCATTGCAATCTTTTTAATATAAATTGTACACAGTGTCCCAACTTTTTTGGAATTGGGGTTGTAGAAAATGAAGGTGTGGAATAGCTACAAATTTCATCTACGCTGTATATTAATAACTAAAATATATGATTAATTGGGATGCAATTCAAATCGCAGGTTTATATTAATGCGCTCATTCTAATACCTTATGCTCTCTATAGTGACCTCTCACGGATCTGTGTTTAAGTGTTGATATGGTGATGTTTTCTCTAAGAAGATATTCAGCGTTTATGGAAGGAGTCTTCAGTGTCAGCGCTTTGTAACAGTCAGAGGTAAAGCTGTAACTTTAGGTTTTCTTACATAGGAAATCTTCAGGACAGAGGGCTTTGTGGTTTCGTGGTAACATGACAAAGCTGCATTTGTGCCTTTTTAACTGCAAGAGAGTCCGAGGCTTTTGAGAAATGTTTACATCTGTTATGATGTAAACAAAAACAGAAAGTTGTTTCGTGGACATTCCACAACATTCGGTGTAACTATAACCGGAGAAGAAAAATGTATGGCATGTGATTCTTTAAGAACTAATAATGTGTTATAGTTAGCAAACTGCTGTGGTGTAAGCAGAATAAGATATTTTGGGATGTGCTGTTATTGGGAAAAATAGTCAGCTTTGGGGTGGCGTAATGCGTCCCATGTCATGTTTTATTCTATATGTTACGATTGTAGGCCTACATAGATTGCAATGGTCCTGCACTATGCATTTTTTTATTAGTCAATGGACCACTGAGCAATTATCTAACTAATTACTAAGAAAAATATAGTTATTATCTGTATCAAATGTACCAGTTATTACCTTAGTGTAGCAAAAAAATGCACATAACATGCTAAACTTGACTGTAGACTACAGGTATTACAGTATCTCCTCAAATCTTGCATGAATATTCACGTTTTCATGAAAACTTCTTTGTATAGTTAAGGGTTCTTATGTTCCTAAAGGGTTCTCCGTGAAATGCCTTTCTGACAGGAATGGGTGCAGGTTCTACAAAGGTGAATCACCTTGCAGGGCACGGTGGTTTAGTGGTTTGCACATTTGCCTCGCACTTCCCGGGTTGGGGGTTCGAATCCCAGCTCCGCCCTGCGTGCACAGAGTTTGCACGTGCTTCAGGGGTTTCCTCCAGGTACTCCGGTTTCCTCCCCTAGTCCAAAGACTTTCTAGATTTCTAAACTGTCCATGGAAATGTCAATCTATATGGGATTGTGCCCTGCGTTGGGTTGGCATCCTGTCGATGGTGTCCCCTTCCCTCTGCCCTGATAGGCAGGCTCCACTGTATAGGATAAGCGGTATGGAAAATGGATGGATGGATGGATGGATGGATTGTTTTCCTGCAAATAAATGACATAAAAGTGTATCAGGTTTAAGGTAGCAGTATAATGAGCTATTGAGAATAAGTGTCCAGGAGTACATAGAAGAACCATTAAGGATTTTAGATTTTTTTTTTTTTTTTACCTCATATTATTTAATTATTCATTTATTTCTTGCAATCATAGTTATGCAACAAAAAAAGAGGGCTCATAAATAGCAGGTGTGCATTCAGAATGGTTGTAGCCCAAATACCTCTTTATTCTGCATATAAATGCACTAGATAAGAGAGAAAATAAAATAACGACTATTTATTACTAGTAGTGCTTCTGGATTAATTGCTCTGGAAGCAACCTAGGAACAATTTCACCTCTGCCGGAAGTAGAACCCAGAACTCAGGGCCGAATCCTAAAAACTACCCTACTGGACATATAGTGCACTACATGGTGTAAAAAGCTATGTTTTCACGATGTATCTAGGGCACTCATATATGGAACAAGGATGCATTTGGGATTGAGCCTAAGTGTGTTTTTGTTTTGAATGGCAAGAGGATGTGCATGTAGGAGCTAGCTGGGCTAATCTCGATTGTCTGTGGAAATATGATAATTACCTGGCCAGGTATGAAATTTATTTTGTGAACTAGATTTATAATACGCATTTAATTAAATTATTAGATTTTTTTTTATTGTGGAAAAAAGACGCGCTGCAGCTTGTTTATGTTAATGCTAACGTTATATGGATTCAGAATGAGTTAGCTAGGCTAGTTTGCTAGAATTAGATGTGATTTTTTGTTTAAGGAACTATTTTTTTTATTAGTTTAGGCAGCTCCTGATAAGATGAGTGGTTATTTAGTTTAATATTAAACTAAATTAGCTACTGTATGTTGGACTTGACAGAAGCAGAGGTGGTTTTTAAAGTTAATTTGCATATCCAGCTGTTTATAAAGATGGATTATTCAATAGATTATTCATTCTTTCACTAGCAGGACCACACTCATGATGAACTTCGACGGTATGGACCCGGCACTGGGCGAGTACGCGGCCGGCCTGCACGGAGGCCTGGAGCCCGGGCTGGACCCGGCTCTGGACCCGGCGCTGCTGCAGGCCGTGGAGCTGGACCCGGACGCCATGGCCGTGCCCGTGGTCGAGGGCATGTACTCCGAGCTGCACAGTGTGGCATCCGAGGTCGGAGTTCCAGTCACAGCGACCCACTTCGACTTGCAGGAAGAGCTGCTGTGGATCGGGAACCACCGGGTAACGGACACCAGTGCAGAACTGTCCTCATGCACATCTGGAACACAGCACATGTGCAAATGAGAACATATACATTTGCATACATCTAGAGCCTGGGCGGAAGACATTCAAATTCGGTTTTTCACAACTCTACACATTTCATGTTACAATGACTACGTTTACATGGACAGCAGTAATCTAATCATTGACCTGATTCTGAATAAGACAATATCCTGATTAAGGTGTTTACATGAGTCGCTTTTAGAATACTCCTTTCATGTTCAGGTTTTACATGTTATAGAACATGGATGGATTAACGGCACACGTCATTATGTCCCCGCGCCATGCCGTCCGACGTTCCCTCCAGACTTTCACGTATCGACATACAGTTCGTCTTTGTTATGGTACCGTATACAGTTTTGGGTGTTTCATTTTTCATTTTACGAAAGCTTCAAGTGCGGTTAATTATTTGTCATGCTATACGTGCAAATAGATGACTGCTTGAAACTGTGGGCTGCGTCCTAAACCGCGTACTTACCTACTATATAGTAGCCGAGATGCATGTATATCTCCTACTATATAGTAGCCGAGGTGCATGTATATCTCCTACAGGTAAGTGCGCGGTTTGGGATGCAGCCGTGCTCTCTTTTTTGCCGTCAAACGGTCGAGTACTGCCGTGTGTGTGTATGTGTCCTGTTCCAAAATGCGGTGAAAACTCTCACACGACATTAATAGTGTGAGTAAGGTGTGTACATGTCGATAATGCGACTAAAACAGGAATACTCCACACGTCTTAATTCCATTTGTGTACACTACCAATCTAAATTTTAGACACACTCATTCTTTATTTTAATTTTTCCCCTCATATTTTAGAATAATAATAATAATAATAATAAAGGCATCGAAACTCTAGAATAACACAAATGGAACTATGGGAAATATGTTATGACAATTTGCCAATCAGAAGCTTATAAAAGTCATTGCATTGATTTCTGGAATCTACCTGACCATATAAAGAGACAGTCTTTGACCCACTGGAATTCTGACCTATTCTGACCCTTATTAATGCTGAAATAAATCGATTGGTTTAAAATGACCTCTGATGTGAACAAAGTAGATGCCTTAATTGACTTACCACAAGAAATGTAGGGTAATATGAAATGTGTGGAGTTGTGAAAAACGAGATTATTAGTCGAAGGAAACCTCCATCCCGAAGCATATCACACATTGCACTAACTGAAGACCGTTTATGTCCAAGTCTCATCGATTCTTCAGTGGATAACTTTGCTCGAATACTATACGTTTAAAGCTAAACATTTTGACGTTTTAGCATGCAGTTGTGGGAGAATAACGAGTCTGCTTCCACTCGATTACTTCCTCGTGTCGTCTCAGGGAGTTCTTTTCCTTGCCGCTGTCGGCTTGCTCATTAGGGAATCTATATGTGCATCCATATCCAGATTTCTGTAAAGCTGCTTTGTGACAGTGTTAAAGCACTATATAAGTAAAATGATTCAGAAGACATGTCGTATCCGATCCTCGTTCTGATCATACTCAGTGCATCCCTAATATGGAAAGTGTTCATTTATGTGGCGTTTTTCATGTCAGTGTTTTTAATCGTAGAAATCCATGAAAGAAAAATCACCAATATTAATGTTTTATAATTTCACAGAGCATTTATGTTGTTGAGTTTTTTTTTCTTCTTTTTCCCTCCCTTAACAGGGACATGCAAGCTCCTTTTTTGGGCCCACGATGGGGCGTTACTCCTCTTTCCAGGTGCACCTGGCTGATGACATCCGCCATATTCAGAGCATGGACACCAGCGTCCTGTTTCTGACTAAGAGTAACCTCAAGTGCCTTACACGCGGAGGCCTCATCATGTTCGACTACCCGTGAGTTACACCTTAAAACACTGACACTGAAAAGTGAGAAGGTGTAACCTCATGACTGATAATTTATTTATTTATATATATATATATATTAGAGATGCCGATTATTCAGAATGATGTCGGCTGATACCGATAGTTCTGCCTTTTATACCTTCTTATAAATTAATCATGATTAATTTAAAAGAATTCTGAAAGAAATGCAAATAAAAACTTTATTCTCTCCATTTCAACAAGTTGTTTCACAGTACCTGGTCTCATAACCAGAAAACACGTTACTCTAATTAGCATGAACTAAATTCTGAAGATTAAAGATTTCTTAACTTATTGAATGTTATTAATTCATATTAACATTGACTGAATTCTAAAAAAACCTCCTGTTAGTCTCACACTCACTCTCCACATACAAAAGCATTTCTACTTCATCATTAACATCGAACTGGTCATATGTAATATCAGCTTTTTTATATATGAACATTAACTGGATATGAAATATACTACTCTACAAATATATCTTTCTGTGCAATATATACTTTTTTTATCACCTCATCTTCATTTAAATCTTTTAATGGTGTACTAGCGCTTTAATTCAGCGTGAGGGCGAGCGGGCAACGGGGGGGGCGGGGATTGACTCCACACCAAAACTTCCGCATCGTAAAATAAGAAAAAACTGCATCGTAAAACTGCAGTTTTGTCGCATTCCACACCAGAGACATCATCTTTACACACAGCACGAAATCGATGTTTTCCCGCCCTTTTTTGATTGACAGGATATAATCGGCCCTGATCATCGGATGTTTTTAGACTATAGGCCGATACCGATAGTGGGAAAAATAGCCTTTATTGGCTGATACATCAGTGCATCTCTTTTTTTATATATATATATATATATATATATATATATATATATATATATATATATATATATATATATATATATATATATATATATATATATATCCCTGCATGCATACATACATACACAGCTGTATGTGTTGCTGTGTTCCAGGATGGAGGAGGGTGTTGACATGCACAGTTTGCTGCTCACTGACAATAACACGCTGTTGCTGGGAGGCTTGCAGAACTACGTGACCGAGGTGGATCTGAACACCGTGCAGGAAACACAGAAAGTGAGATCACCTTACACGTGCACTCAGTATCAGATTATAGAAATGTTTTGTAGTCCTGAACAAAATGCAAATTGTTTAATTTTATTTAGTAATTTGGTAAAAATGGGGAAAAAAAAAATGGGTCTAAAGGATATCTTAAGGTGGCATACATATTCCAGAAGTGCTCGCTACTAGGAAATAACGTGTCTCGTGGATGTTCCACAACATTAAATGGATAAAAAAAAAAAGTATGATTATGACATTCATTAATAAATATCAAATGATAAATGTTGGCAAATTGCTGTGGTTTAAGAGGAATAAAACACCATGTTACAGAAAACGACCCTGTCATCTAAATAAGTGAAAATCTTTTAAAAAAAAAATTATGTAATATGTTTGTTATGCATTGCTAAGTAGGAATTAGATATGGATTAAAGCAAAAAAAAACATTTTTTTTAAAGATGGCATGGCTGTGAAACGAATGCTGTCTTCACAGCAACGAATCCATCTTTATTTGACTTTTCTCTTTGTGGTGTGTTATGGTGTAGTTCACCGTGGAGATCCCTGGCGTGGCCATCATGAGGCAGTCCAATCGTTTCTTCTTTTGCGGACATACGTCAGGAAAGGTGAGAGGAAAGAGAAACAGGATGTGTCTGTATGATGTTGTGAGCAAAATACGTAAAGGGATATATTCTTGGGACAGGAGGTGAATACGTGGACTTTCCAAGAATCGCTTTTCTCAAAAGCAAACAATGCAAGTGCGTAGAACGTTTCAGGTTTGTGTCACAGTTCATGACCTTTCAAAATTAGCAAGAAAGCTGAACATAGAAAGTCTGGAAAGTTTAAAAAGGAAATATTGACAATGTACTGAAAAGAAAAGGGTGGAATTTTTTTTAATGGTGGTGGGAGACTAAGAACTCTGCCATTGTTTTTTCTCCGTTTTTATAACACAACGTAATGGGATGAAAACCTGAGGTGTGTTCTCATCGATCGGAGCAATATTGTGAGATTATGTTGCCATCTTTTTACAAGTAAAATGCATCCACATTTCCCTACATTCCTCTTGTTCTTTCTGACATGACAGGTGTCTTTGCGAGATCTGCGCACCTTTAAATTGGAGCACGAGTTTGACGCGTACTCGGGCAGCCTTTCCGATTTTGATGTTCATGGCAACCTGCTGGCGGCGTGCGGTTTCTCCAGCCGTGGCCTCAACGGCCTGTCATGTGATCGCTTCCTAATGGTGTACGACCTGCGCATGATGCGAGCTGTTACCCCTCTGCAGGTGCACGTGGATCCGCTGTTCCTCCGCTTCATCCCTACCTACACTTCCCGGCTGGCCATTATCTCCCAGACAGGTACATCCTTGCCCACGAGCGTGTCGTGTGCAGAATAAACGGAAGTGTTGGCTGGGTCACTTTCCCACATGTGGCGCATTTCTATATCTGTCCCTTATGCATTTATAGGTCACGGTTGATGTGACGACGTAAAGTCACTGTTGGGATAAATTGTATCATGGATATTGTGACGTTAAAAAAAATATTTTTGTAAATAAAATGTGAGTTTTCTAATGAAAGAAATTAATATGTTGGCACAAGTATATTTTTGTCTACAACACCGATTTCAAACATTTAATCATACACCTTCAGATCAAAAGCTTTTTAACATCATGAGAAACATTTATGTCTCATTCATATATATATATATATATATATATATATATATATATATATATATATATATATATATATATATATATATATATATATATATATGTATATATATAAATAAAAATATTCTGTCCAGAATCTTGCTTCGAGACTGCCAACTGTTGTCTTGTATTACTGAATGTTGTTTGTAATTGTCTGCTGGTGCCCCCTGCAGGTCAGTGTCAGTTCTGCGAGCCCACAGGTCTGGCTAACCTGGCTGATATTTTCCACGTGAACACAGTAGGCCAGCTGCTAATGAGCTTCGACGTGTCGAGCAGTAAGCAGGCGCTGGCGTTCGGAGACTCGGGCGGTTGTGTGCACCTGTGGTCCAGCGCCCCCGACGTCTCCTTCAACGACTACTCCAGAGAGACGGAGCTGGCACTGCCGTGCCTCGTAGACTCACTGCCCCAGCTGGACTGGAACCATGAGCTGGTTCCCATTTCTCTGGTGCCCATGCCACTCACCAGCACAGAGCCTCTTCTCTCAGACTGGCCCAGCAACCTCATCACACCCAGCCCCAGGTAGTGCTCGCACACACTTTCACACACATCTCTCATGAGTGTCTGTTAGGGTGACGAAGTCCTCCTTAGGAATTCTTTTAGCGTAGTGCTGCAAATTATGTCGAGCTCGTTTTAAGAAATATAGCCGTTTGTTGTTTGCTGTACACTTCTGCCCTCTGCTGTCTACTAGCAATACGTAGCAGTGTTCCAACTTTTCCAACCTCTCTGACAGACACGCACCTGCAGTTGACCCAGAGATTTTGAGGACGATGAAGACTGTCGGGTTTATTGGATATGCCCCGAACCCTCGTACACGCCCCAGAAATCAGGTACTGCAATCCTATGTCATCACAATCTCAAACATGGGTCCAGTTCAATTCATTACTCATCACATAGTTTTTACAACTGGAAATATGGGATGAACTTTTTTTTTTCTTTCCAGTGTGATAATGCTTATTTGATTTGTATTTCTAACATACAGAATTGTATTTATTTATTTGTTTATTTATTTATTTTTAAGTTACAGTAAGGTTACAGATGTCACAACGTTAATACTCTAGCCACAATAGCAGTTACATTTTCAGTGTACAGGGTTTCAAAAAAAGATACCATGGGGGCCATACAAAGAACAAGAGACTAGAGCAGTGGTTTTCAAAGTGTGGGCCGAAAAAAAAGGTTGATTCGTCCAATACTTACTTCCCCCACTGTATAACGTGCATTTAAAAATGTTGTGTGTGTGTTTGTCAGGTTCCTTATAAGATAAAGGAGGTGGAGCTGGAGTATGACAGCTATAACCAGGTTCCAGAGTCTCCAATTGGACGAGATGAGGAGCCTCACCTTTACATGGTCCCAAAGAAGTACAGAAAGGTACTGATGTGCCTTATGTTCTCATCTGTACTGCATGTTCTGTAGTGCACCTGATTCAGCTTCTCGATTAACTCTGAAGGTTTTCATGAGGCGGAGCAGGGTGTTTGAATGGCACGTTTGCTCGGATGACTTGAATTTTGGGAACACAGGAAAAGGCTTTTTATGTGAAGAACTGACTAAAATAAGTCGGCAGCGTTTCTATGTTAAATTTTCTGTCCTCCACAAAGATAACACTGATGTTCTTGGATTAAAAAAATAAATAAATGGAGTGCTTGAAAGTCCTCGAATTTCATTTTGAGGCTTCCAGTGCGAGTGCAGTGATATTTGAGTTTGTAATATAAGTAAATCTGAACGCAACACCTCAATCTCCACCAGGTCACCATCAAATACTCCAAATTGGGGCTGGAGGACTTTGACTTCAAGCATTACAACAGAACTCTGTTTGCTGGTTTGGAGCCTCATATACCCAATGCTTACTGTAACTGCATGATCCAGGTAGGAACATTCAGAATTGTATATGGGAATCGTGGTTCAAGAGTTTGTTTTGTTTTGTTTTTTTTAACTTGGGATCATTTTTGCTTGATCTTGTGTTGAGGAATTGCCCAAAGAAGAAGGTTAAAATCTTTCAACAAATCATTAAGTGCATGGGGAATTGTGCTGTTGATTTAAAGACTGCTGGAAATCCACAGGTTTCCCTGGGAATCGTCAGTTAACGAGTACCTTTCTCTCTCCTTGGTGCCAAGGTGTTGTATTTCCTGGAGCCAATTCGATGCTTGGTGCAGAATCACCTGTGTCAGAAGGAGTTCTGTTTGGCCTGTGAGCTCGGCTTCCTCTTTCATATGCTGGATCTGAGCAGAGGAGACCCCTGCCAGGTACACGCCATCTTACCGGTTAACGATAAAATACGTATCTAATCTCGCATCATTAAAGAACTTTGCTTGCATTCATGCTTCCTAGTAGCGCTTGGAGATGACGATGATATGACAGGAAAAATCCTTCTTAAAGACGCACTTCTTCTCTCCAGGCCAGTAATTTCCTGCGGGCGTTCCGGACCATCCCTGAAGCGTCGGCTCTCGGCTTGATCCTGGCCGATTCTGACGAGCAGACGGGCAAAGCCAGGCTCGGTCGCCTAATCCAGAGCTGGAACTGCTTCATCCTCACACAGCTGCATCAGGAAACTCAGGAGCAGGAAGGACCTCAGGCTTACAGAGGGACCAGCAGGTGAGACGGACGTTCGCATGAACACATGATGAAGTGACAGGTGACCATTCGTTTCTGATGGAAGTGTGCAGCCGAGATAAAAGTTGTTATCGTCTAGATATGAAGGACTGCAGGATATAAAGACGCTTTATATTTACTTAGACCTCACTACTATCATCTAGCATGTAGTTACCTAGGAGTGGTTGTACTGCAGTATGGTGTATAGTCTGTATAGTCCTCTTTTTTTTTTTTTCTTCACTCTCTCTACCTCTATCTCTATTCATTAAAATTTTTGTTGTGTGTTCTCAATGGCTTTGTTTGTTTTGTTTTAGTCCTTCAGCTTTTCTGTTGGTATTGATGCACTTAAATGTCATTTTGAAAAAAAAAATGTCTGGACATAAACGATAAAGGCTGTTGTATTTGTGTGTGTTTGTGTGTGTGTTTGCAGTACACTGGGTTCCTCAGGGGAGTCGGTGATCGGCAGGCTGTTTGGCTGTGAGGTGGAGAACAGTAGTCTCTGTCGCTGTGGGAAGGAGACCGTGCGCTCCTCACTCACCCTACTCTTCACCATGCACTACCCTGAGCACAGCTCCCTTGGTAATAACACACACACACATGTGTGCAAACGCACACACATGCAGTGGAATTCCTGAATGAACACATTCATCAGGGCATCATAGAAAATTGCCTCCAATGCTAGTTCTCAGTGAGAATTTTAATTAACTCAAGCTAGAGAGCTTAATAAAAACAGACCACATCAGCTAGTATCATAGTATTATTATTATTATTTCTTTTTTTAAAATAGAAAAGTTCCCAGAATATGACTTTGCTGACATCCTGAAGAAGAGCATCTGTCTGGAGCAGAGCACACAGGCCTGGTGTGAAAACTGTGAAAAATATCAGCCCACAGTACGTCTCTTTCACTCTGTCAGTCTGTGTAGATTTGTCTGTTTCTTTCATGCCTGATCAAACTGTAAACCTTATCGGCTCTTCCACGACAGTCCTGTTGAATTCTCCTTTCTGATTGGTTAGAAGGTGTTGATTTATTTTTCTTTAACAGCAGCTCAGACGATATTCCCGACGTCAAGGTTTAAACGTGTTGAACGTGTGTAATTGTTGCCGTGGTGACGGTTTCTGTCAGAGTCTGAAGAAAACCCTTTCAGGACAGAGCAGGTTATGCATGACGGTTTCTCTGTAATGTGAGAAGCTACGTGGTGGGCTTTTTGTGTGTGTGTGTGTGTGTGTGTGTGTGTTATTAGCTTTAAGAGAGGGAAAGAATTTGAGGATACTGAGGAAACTTTAGATATGTTTATAGCTGCTATAACGTAATTAATAACAAGAACTAACTTGTTTTAAAGACATTCCGCGACATATATGTAACTATAAACAGGTAGAAAGTATGATGTGTCATTTTGTAATTAGTAAAAAGGTTAATCATTAGCTGCTGAGGAATAAAACATACTTAACCCTTCCTACTAGAGGGCAAAATGTTTAACTCGTAGTGATGTTCACTAATTGACAGATTTTGCTGTAAACACCCTGGTGTGTGTGTGTGTGTGTGTGTGTGTGTGTGTGTGTGTAGGTGCAGACAAGGAACATCCGTTGTCTGCCTGATGTGTTGGTGGTAAACTGTGAGGTGAACAGTGTGAAAGAAGCAGAGTTCTGGAAAGCCCAAGCTGAGGTGAGTTCTCCACAACAAATCTGTACTCGGGATCCTAAAGTACTAACCGACGTTAATACGGTTCGATCGGAAAACTGCGTTTTCGTGTTAAAACGCCCTCCGTGTACGCTGGCGTTTTCTAAAAATCGCTCGTACACACCGAAACGTCTGAAAACACTTGCATCCCTATACTGCGCATGCGTCAAAACGTAAGAAGCTTTTCCCCCGCGTCGTTTCCGGTCTGAAACGCACATGTCCTCGTGTTCTGCCGCTGAATAGCAATCGCGATTGAACGTACCATCCTCTTTGGAGTGGGGGGGGATGCAATCTGAAGGTTGTACAAAGTGACGTTAATCTTTAACAATTCTATCAAACTGGATATCAGGCACAACAGCTGCAGTACAACGTCACCCACCTTCTTGTTTGTTTTGAGTTGAGCGGGTCACGTGACTAAAAATACATCATTGTTTTTGAATATCTCCGTTTTCTCAGTTCACACTACAACAAAAGCGCCGTCTCGGTGTGACCGGAACGCCAAAACGTGCACTACCGGCCACACTCATTCTTTATTTTTATTTTCCCCTCACATTTTAGAATAATAATAAAGTCATCAAAACTCTAGAGTAACACAAATGGAACTATGGGAATTATGTTGTGATAAAAAATCCCAAATAATTTAATATTTAGGCATCTTCAAAGTAGACGCCCTTTTTGTCTAGAATTTCCAGAAATGTATTCTTGGCGTTTTCTCGTCCGATTTCTTGAGGAATTTCCCTGAGATGCTTTTTAATCAGTATTAAAGGAGTTCACACCTACGCTGGACTCTTTTCGGCTGCTTTTCGGAAATATTTCGCTCCGAGTCGTCTGTTTAAAACGATATATTTTTGTAAATAAAATGTTCGTTTTCTAATGAAAGAAATGAATATGTTGGCGCGATTATATTTTTGTCTACGTCACCGATTTCACACGTTTAATCACACACCTTCAGATCAAGAGCTTTTTTAAGATCATAAGAAACATTTCAGTCGGGTGTCCACAAACTTTTGACCGGTAGTGTAGAGAAAAAGAAGCGTTTTCAAATTCACCTGGATTAATGTGGATGTAGCTATACTGTAAAATATCAACTGGTTTGATTTTAAACCTCTAGCAACATCCTGAAATATATATTTTAAAAAAAAAGAACAACAAGAAGATTTCAGATCAAACTGATGCACACTAGCTGAACTCTGATTACAAAGCAGACACAGATTCAGGTTCCTGGGATTTAGTGTCCTGTCAGGGTTAGCGGTTATTTAGATATTGTTGGTCGAATGTGCTAACCCGTTTGTACATGTGTTTTGATGTGCAGTACTCCTTCAACAAGGCACTGAAGAAAGAAGCTGCAGAGCCACCAAAGCCCAAAGAGCCTCTTCCTACAGAGTGGTGCTTAGAGTAATACTGAAACGCACTGCACCTAGCCGACATGCTACTATATACACACTACTGTTATTTCGCCATATTTTTAAAAGCCTCAAAACCAGATCAGAATAAAATATCAATAAAAGTTTGCGTCTTTTTTTTTTTTTTTTCCATGGCAACCAAGTTCCTACTCACAGTCTTGACATTATCCTGACCTATATCTATTATTATTATTATTATTATTATTATTTCTGTTCATGTACTTCTAACTTGTGAACAGGGATGAGGTCGGCAGTGCGGAAGGTTTAACCTTTGACACACGAGCAGAGGACCTGAGGCATGTGTGGATTCCACAGAGTCTGAAGATGTGCATTAATAAGACACACGGTCTGGAGGTGTGCAGCTGGCCCGAGACTGATGAGGTGAGGATGTCTTGAGTGTTTGGTCTCGCACAATATTATTCAAAGATCATGGCACATAAGAGCATATACAATGAATCGTCTTGCACGCGATTCTCAAAACGCACACCAGATGGCGCCATTTATCGGTGGATCCGATATTACAAAACCGATATCCGAATATGGAAAAATATTTGTAAAACCGATTATCGGTCAAGCTCTACGTTCAGGAGGCGGCTGTTTTGGGTTAAGCCTTTATTTGTGCCCTTTTTGTGTTCTTTGTACTGTAGTTAAGTCCAGAGGAAGAGTCTGAGGGAGCTGCTGTATATGACCTGGTGGTCACTGTGCCTCACATTCTCGACCCCCGTACAGGTGGAAACCTGGTGGCTCATATCAAAGTGGGAGAGACGTACCACCAGAGGAAAGAGGTCAGACACCCTGCGCTTGTGAATTTCAGCTCAAGCTGTCATTTGATAGTAATGATTAATAACGGAGAGACACAGACAGGTAGAAAGTTAGATAAACAGATCAATTGGAAAAAAAACAAAACAATTGAAGGCTTAATGGTAACAATTAGCATGTTTATATCAGGTTTGACCAAAAGGTGCAGTGGATTCTTGAAAAATGAATTGTGGGGAGAGGTTAACTCATGCACTAATACCGTTACTGTTATGTTACGCAAATAATTTGCCTCAGGAACGTTTACCTTACCCTTCATTACTTCCTCAATATCAGCCTATGCTATACTGTAAGGCTAGAAGTATGTGAACCCCTGACCATGGCACTCATATGTGGGCCTCCCCCCAAACTTTGTTGCTACAAATTTGAAAGCATACAATGTCCCTATGCACAGAGCGAGCTCCATAAAGACATAGTTTGCCAAAGTTGATGTGGAAGAACTTGACTGACCTCAACCCCTCTGAACACCTTTTGGATGAACTGGAACACCAACTGCACTCCAGACCTCCTCAACATCCCAACATCAGTACCTGATCTCGCTAATGCTCTTGTGTCTAAAGGAGCAAAAATCTCCACAGCTATGCTCTGAAATCTAGTGAAAATCCTTCCCAGAAGACTGGAGGTTATATAGTATCTCACAAAAGTGAGTACACCCCTCACATTTTTGTAAATATTTGATGATATCTTTTCATGTGACAACACTGAAGAAATGAAACTTTGCTACAATGTAAAGTAGTGAGTGTACAGCTTGTGTAACAGTGTAAATTTGCTGTCCCCTCAAAATAACTCAACACACAGACATTAATGTCTAAACCGCTGGCAACAACATCCACCAGCTCCGTGATGTCGTCATGGAGGAGTGGAAGAGGACTCCAGTGGCAACCTGTGAAGCTCTGGTGAACTCCATGCCCAAGAGGGTTAAGGCAGTGCTGGAAAATAATGGTGGCCACACAAAATATTGACACTTTGGGCCCAATTTGGACATTTTCACTTAGGGGTGTTCACTTAGGGGTGTACTCACTTTTGTTGCCAGCGGTTTAGACATTAATGGCTGTGTGTAGAGTTATTTTGAGGGAACAGCAAATTTACACTGTTACACAAGCTGTACACTCACTACTTTACATTGTAGCGAAGTGTCATGTTTTCAGTGTTGTCGCATGAAAAGATATAATGAAATATTTACAAAAATGTGAGGGGTGTACTCACTTTTGTGAGATACTGTAATAACAGCAAAGGGGGAATAAATCTGTGTTAATACCCTTGGTTTTGGAATGGGAAGACATGTGTGATGGTCAAGTGTCCGCATACTTTTGACTATATCGTTTCTTAAATTTGGTAGCAGTGACAAAACGTTCATTTTGTTCATTTAGAGGTCCTGAATAAAAGCTTTTGTTCCTTTATAGGGGGTCACACATCAGCAGTGGTACCTCTTCAATGACTTCCTGATTGAGCCCATTGATAAGGTAAAGCCGTACACATTAGATCTAAATGTTCGTACCGTTCTTTTCTGTGAGGAAACGAGTCCTAAGAAAGCGTTTGTGTCCCTCAGACTGAAGCGGCTCAGTTTGATTTAAGCTGGAAGGTGCCGGCCATCGTTTACTACGCCAGGAGGAACTACCATACTAAATATGACCTGCGCAGTAAGATTTTTCACCATGAAAAGTTTATATTTCACACATCTCATAAAGGTATGTTAATGTGGCCCATTAGTCCCTTATCAGAGCTGTCTTTCTGAAAATACTCCGGTATCATCCACAGTTAAAAACCCGATTGAAGCCAACGTGCTGCTGACAGAAGCATCACTGGCCCGCAAACAGAGGAAGAGTCACGCCACATTCATCCCTCTGATGGTGAGTGAGATGCCTCAGGCTGGAGACCTTGTGGGACTGGACGCAGAGTTTGTCACGCTCAATCAGGTCAGTGAAAAAGCACTCTAGGTTTTGTTTAAATATCTTTTCTCTAAAAGCAGAAAAGCTTTTACCCTCTCATTGCGTGATTGAGGTCGTGAGTTTGAATCCCGACGATGAACAAAATTGTTATTGCTGTCTGGGTAGGAGCGACGGCGTTATTCTTTCCCCTTTCGATCCGAGTGACGCTAAACAATCATGGGCATCTGTTAACTCATGCATGCGGAAGAGTGCCGATAGTGCTTTTATTCTAGGTGTTCAGGTGCACTGTGACAGCACGAGTAGCAGTTTGAAAAGACCTAGTGGCTTCTGGTGTCTCGGAGGAAGCATGTACAAGCCTTCATGGCATGTTCACTGATGTATCTTTTGCGGTTGAACAGGAAGAGGCGGAGCTACGAAGCGACGGTACCAAGTCCACCATAAAGCCGAGCCAGATGTCTGTGGCTCGTATAACTTGCGTGAGGGGACAGGGACCAAACGAGGGGGTTCCTTTTATTGACGATTACATTTCAACACAGGAGCAGGTGAGGCGTCTGGCGAATTTGAGCTGATCGAGCTTGATTATTTGAACTGATTCCTTATTTAAATTACTTTACTGTTGATAACCCCATTAGCACCCTGTGTAAACTGAAATACACTTTAGGACACTTTCATTTCATTCAAAAAATAAATCAATCAATTGAAAATTTTCCCTAACTTTTGCTGTAGGTGGTCGATTACTTGACTCAGTACTCGGGAATCAAACCTGGTGACCTGGATGCCAAAATTTCTTCTAAGCACTTAACCACTCTTAAGTCCACTTACCTCAAACTCCGCTTCCTTATTGACACCGGAGTTCGTTTTGTTGGCCACGGTTTACAGAAGGACTTCCGAGTCATAAACCTGCTGGTGAGTTAGATGCACGTCCTCTTGCTGCGCGTGCTCTCTAAGCCGACATGAAGCGGTATGTAAAATACGTCGGTCAGTTGACCAGCCTACGTTTATTGCTACTTTCTCATGGAGTTATTACATATTAACATGCTTACTGTGCTTAGGTCCTGAAAGACCAGGTGATAGACACAGTCTACCTCTTCCACATGCCCAGGAAAAGAATGATCTCTCTGCGTTTCCTTGCCTGGTGTTTCCTGGGTAGGTGCTTCCCAGAGTCCTGAACCGTTTGTTACAAAACACTTGAACACAGCATGTATTTTATGACTGAAACATAGCTTTTGCTATAGATGCACATTGTGTCCTCAGTGCAGTCCTTTATATCTGACTTTCTGCTTCAGACTTAAACATTCAGAGTGAGACCCATGACAGTATAGAGGACGCACGCACCGCTCTGCAGCTGTACAGGAAGTACTTAGAGCTGAGCCGTGGGGGGCTGGAGGAGTTCCGGAAAGTGCTAAAGGGCCTTTATGAAAAAGGACGTAAGCTAGACTGGAAAGTGCCAGAGTCAGACTCTGCAGACAGCCAGGGAAGCCCCAAAGGTATGTAACCTGACCAGAACATGACTTCTGTCAGTATGTGTAGATATTTGGAATCTTGTGAGCAATTTCACAGAACAAAAACAAAAACCAGTCTTGCGTTCAGAATTGTACCTTACTCATTGTTCCCCTACACCGGAAAATGTGGTATAAATTTTTTTTATTATTGTTGTTGATTAATTTAGAAAATCATGAGGACTTTCCAGTTTGTCTTTAGCATGACAAACTGTTTGAAAGAAGGGCTGGTGAGGGAACAACTGTTTCACAAAGCGCTAACTAAGATAACATAACTGTAAACTGATAAATGGATGATGTGAAACTTGATGTGAATTCAGCACTTTATGATGTTATGATTCTTATAGGAAAATAATTTCCTTTACTTGCCTTTTTATTGATTGTTGCTTAATTTTATTTCTGCCTCAGTGTTAATTTGTTTCTTTCTATGCCTCTGTCAGGTACCGCTGTGTTCCCCTCAGTGCTCGGCTTATGATCAGAGTGAAATTCCTTTTTTGCAGCAGTAACATTCCAGCCAAATGGACTAGCTATTCTTCACTCATCCATCCAGGAGTCCTCGATATCCCTGACAAAGCCAGCCGGTTTACCGCTATAATCATTGCCTCGCTGTTACAAACACTGGAAAAGCAAACACCGATTTATACCACTAATTTTGGGAAAAGTGAACATGCAGTTAGGGAAAAATGACTTGGTTTGATGCATTTGGAATCAGTTCCCTTAGATTGGTTTAAAGGAATAGTTTAACAAAAAAAAAAGTGCACGTTTTTCACATTACAAGACATGTTTGGTAATGTACAGTGAATCTAAAAAAGTCTGCACACCCCTGTTACAACTTTTAATGCGATACCTTTAATGTTGATATAGCAGCTAAAAAATTAAGTGAATAACAAATACAAATGTTTTAGGGAAGAAAAAGAAAAAAAATCTCGAAATAACCAACCCCTTGTGCACACCCCTTAACTTATACTTTGTTAAAGCACCCTTTGCTTGTAATACAGCACTCAGGCTTTTTGGTTAAGAGTCTACCAACTTCGTACATGATTTGACAATGTCCTCAAACTCTGATAATGTTTAATTTCATTTTATTCATTTCATTTTGATAGACTTTTTATAGACTCGTGGGTGAGTGTATGATTACCTTGACTACATTTGTGGTAATTAAATTTTTGCTCAGATTATCCCTTTTAGCCTGCGTGGTTAAGACTCCGTGCTAATGACGTGGGCTGAGTTTCCCGAAAGCATAGCAAAGTTAAGATTATTTCATCTGGGAAAGAGAGTGTTCAACGTAATACTCGCATTACTGTTTAACGATGATCTTTGTGCGGCAATGCTTTTGGGAAACTCAGAACGGTGCGAGTTCAAATCCCAGCACTGCCAAGATGCCACCGTTGGACCTTTGAGCAGGACTCTTAACTCTCATCTGCTTGGCAAAACTGTAAGGCACTTGACGGCCCAGTGAGGAATTATATCCAGGACTGATATATTTGCCACTCCAGTGGGCTTAAACTGCATATACTTACATCTGCGTTCATTAACTCAGCAATTTACTGGTGTTGTTTGAGTCACTTTTTATAAGCGATAAAGCGTCTCAAAATGACCATTTAAAGAAATGTTCAAATTGTGGTGTTATTAAATAATACCAGCATTTTGGAATCCGGTGAGCTATCCACATCCACATCCAGTTTGAAGATGATGGCTATTAGTGACACCTTTTGAATTTGCTTTACGTGCATATTTTGAGATTTTATCTCTATCTCTGACTTTTTTTCCCCACCGTAGCATCACTAATACATCATTTGATGTATGTTTCAGTCCTGGCTGTACACTGACTCCACATCGTACCGGGACAAATTTGCGTCAGCTTTTCCTGTTTTGACCTTCCTGTAGAGTCCGACAGTGCACGTACTGAATTTTTGGTGTTCGTACAGGAAGCCAAAGCAAACAAACTGTTGTGGTGTTTTTTTTTGTATTTTGTAACCATGATGTATACTTTCATAATGAAGCAGCTGAATAAAAAATTTTTTGGACACTTTGGGTGATTAGGTATCATTAACACTGGGATTACTATAAAGCATGAATTACAAAGGGAAAAGGAGTAGGAATGAAATATACTCCATGATGGACAGCTGATGCTTATAGACAAATTGCATCAAATCAAAAAATAAGTGATAATCAAAATATATTGTGCTGGTATCTAATTCCTGCCAAGATCCACCGGACATAACAGTAACGCTAAAAGGCTTGAAATCTGCCTGTCTTCGTTTCTCTTTCTGCATTTGTTTCATCATCCAGTCTGCATTTGAAAAGTGCACAATGTGTGCATTATTTGATTATCATTACACATGAATTAGCTGAAATTATTGAGCCGTTTACGTACTAGATTAAGATATTTAGATACTTAAAACAGCACTAAACCATTTACTATTCTGAAAGGTGTTGATTAATTGACTATAACCGCAGCTCTGACTGTATTGACAGCAGTAGTATAATTTAATTCAAAGTTTAATATTAATGCACGCTTTGTAATAAGTTATAGTTTCTATAGTAACAGCTTACATGATGCTTGTATGGTGGGCACACCACGTAATCTAGGCTAATAATAAATGGATTAAAAAGTATTGTTTTAAATAATAATAATAATAATAATAATAATAATAATTGTTGATATGTGGAAAATTTCAGTAAGGAAACATTTGTGGAAGGAGTCTCCAGTGTCAACACTTTATAACACTACAGTTTTCCACTACAGGGAAGTCTTCAGTATAGAAGACTTTGTGCTTTCTGGTTTCTGCGTAACATGACAAGCTGTGTTTTTATGTGGTTTTTTTTTCTCTTCTAAATTTCTGATGAAGAGAAAAAGAGAGTCTGGTAAGGGAGTGACTGTTTATAGCTTCTATAATGTATGCTACAATTAATGTATGCTACAATGAAGCTACAATTTAAAAAAAAAAAACATTTGAAATTATAATCATTGCCAATTTGCTGTGGTATAAGAGTAATAAAACATTTGTGTTAACAGTAACTCTCCTTCACACTGAGCCACATTACACCACCTTTGTTGATTATTTTCCTATAACAGCATGTCCCATCAGATTTCTTTTCCTTATATACAGTATATTGCTTACTATTACTTACCACCTTACTATCCATCACTATCTGATTACTTATCTTTTAACATTCGAAGTAAAAATAAATAAATAAAACCCTTGATATAGTATTTAAGTTTTTAAAAAAAGACCATTTGTTAAGTCCTGAATGATTTCCAGATGCTCCCAAAGTTTACTATTCTGATAATGCATTATGGACATGATGTGTATGAAGCAGGTCATTTGGAAACATCTTGAGTATTTTTACTTCACATTAACTGCAGCCATGGAAATGAACTGGACTAGCCGAAATGATTGTATTGCTGATCTGGCTTTTGCAGAATCATTTCTAGGGGAAGAGGTACTCTGAGTTTAGACTCGGTTTTAGGTTTGTAAGAATCTACGTGAGTGAGATGAGATGGTGTCCTGAGGCATGGTGGGTTTTTAACACTTGACTGAAAGACAGGAAACGAGGAGCTAATCAGATTAGTTTCTACCCATGGAAAGGGAACTTCATCATTATGCTTGATGTTAAGTGGAGTTTAGTTGCTGCAGATTTGCTCTTATTGATGTGAGATTTTTAATAACAATCTCAGTGACCCGATTTGTTTTTACCCAAGGCTTTCCAGTTTTTTTTTCTATCCAAATGAAGGATTGAATGTATTAACTGGATTCCCTGTAATTAAATTATTTATTTGTTTGTTTGACTGATTATTTATTCATTTATTTATTTATTTTTTAAAGTAACTCATTTTAATGCGCTCTTCAGAAAACCATTTTGCATTGTCTTATTCTTCTTATTATAAGAAGCCTTTTTTTAGTGATTTGAAATACTAGATTGTCATAAATTATAGCAAAGTTACATTAATACATATTCATTAAGTTCTTTGATTAAATGTGTAATTGGACAATTGTGAAATATAGTCTTGCTGTATCATTTGGAACCCCCCCCCCCCCCCATTTAAATGAAGATGCAGGAAATTCTTTGTGTATGTGCACTGCACTTGTATTGGACTTTATCATACTATCATTATAAGTCATTTCAATTAATGAGTTATCAAGTGAAATTGTGAGGTATTCTGGAAAGTTGGTTATTCTCAGACCTTAGAAAATAGTTATGGCCAGGAAAGAAAGGTGAAGAAATTAAAACTGGCATGCAGGATATAAAATATAAGGGGGGAAAAGCCAACAAAATGACCACATTTTTAAAATATAAAGTGTTAGAAATTGTAAATAAAAAACAAAGAATATATATATATATATATATATATATATATATATATATATATATATATATATATATATATATATTCCATCCTACCTGACAGACCTAACGAACACCCTATGCATTGCACATATTTATGATTTGTACCTAAATTGTTAGCCTAAATGTTAATTGTTCCCTGTCAACAGTGGACGTTTGTAAGCATGGTCCCACATGGTGTCCATAATGAATCGTTATAATAATGGTTAAAGGAAATTTTGGAGAATTTGGAAATCATTCATGACTTAGATAGTCAGAAAGACAAATAATCTTTTTAAAACTTAAATATTATATCAAAAGTTTTCTGCACTTCAGGTGATTAATAGTAAGATTATATGTAAGTAAGCATATACTATATACAAGTGTATATGTATATTATAACATGCAGTATTACTGTTTAGCTTTATTACTGTTAAACCACAGCATTAACCAATCACTGTTATTTTAAGCTACATGTAGCCTACCTTGCTGAACAAAGCAGTAGAAACCATCACAGAAATTCTAATGGTTTCCATTACAAATTATAAACCAGTACAAACCATTAGCTGGTCACTATTAAAACAATTACCAAATGGTTTCCATTACGTAGTAGGATGTATTAAGGATGTAGGTCCTTAATGGTATCCTCTAGATACAAAATGCTACCAACAGAAGGCCACAAATTACCAGTAGAGACCCACGGGGGAACCATAACAGCTTCCATTAAAACCAATACAATTCACATTATAAGTATTAGAACCATTACAAATTCTATGAGGGATTGCTTTGTTTTGTTTTGTTTTTTTTTTAAATAGAATTTGACACATTTAAAAATGTGGCATATAGGTGAACATATGTATATTTTTAATCCTATATGACAGATTTAATGAAGACTGTATGCATATTTTTTTTTTTTGTCTGAAATGTTAGCTTAAAAGCTAACTGTCCCCTGGCAACAGTGGAGGTTTAGTCTCCTGCTCATATAAATACATATACATAAATAATTTAATATTGTGTTCTGCTTACATATAACTATATATATATATATATATATATATATATATATATATATATATATATATATATATATATATATATATATATATAAGTTTGTCTGACAGTTTATTTAGAACATTTGGCTATTTTATATTTCCAGAAAAACCGTCAGTCGACGCTGTGCTACTTAACCGTTTGGATTCGACTATATTTCTGTGCATATTGCCATGGAAACGGAACAAAGATTTGAGGTAAACGTAGAACAACATTTTTAGACATAAAATGACCTAAAAGCAAAAGTGAGTAAAAACAATCATTAAAAAAAACACACACACACACACTTTGGGATTTATTTCCTGAGTACTCAAAATAGCTGAAATGATGATTTATTGAAGTTAAATAGAGCTGAAGGCTACAAAGCCATGCACGAGCTATAAAAAAAAAAAAAAAAAAAAAAAAAGGGCGTGACGTCACGTTCCCACAATGCACGCGCTCTTCTTCAGCAGCTCGAGCGCCGCTGTGTTTAGAGGGAAAACACCGCAGGCCTGGACAAACTCCAGAAAATAAAGAAAAAAAGAAAGACGGGGGAAATGAAAAGAAAAATCAGAAATGTACTGCAGTAAATGTTTTGGGTGCTGATGGATGCAGGAATGGCAGAGCGAGCGTGTTTTTCGAGCCTGGTTAGTGATCTGATCCGGCACACAAAGTGGACTTTTGCTGGGCTTTAAAGTTTTGTGGTGAGTGCTGCTCTGATGTTTTTAATGCATTTATTATTATTATTATTATTTTCTTAAATATCAAATGAATCCGTGGTTCAGATCAAATCTGGTCAAATATCTCATGTGCATAAATATTTATATAGATATTATATATATTTTTTATGCATAATGTAATTTTTCGATTTAAAAGTGGGGGGAAAAGACTTGCCCGGTAAAAAAAAAAAACAAAAAAAAAAACCATTTCGATGACTAATGGTTGAACAAACCTTCACTGAGCATATATACTTTACATATATAATCTATTTATATCTATAACACATAAAGTTGTTTTTGTGCTTTTTCTCTGATTTTTTCGATTGAGAAAACTTGTTTTTCGATGGATGCCCAAATATGCATGTGTAATCTAGATGTTTTGTTGCAATTGTGTGATGTGAATGGTGTGTGTGTGTGTGTGTGTGTGTGTGTGTGTGTTAGCTGTAGCTGCATGGTGGTGGGATGATGATGATGGGGGTCTAATGCATGCAGCATTACACACTTCTGCTGACTAAGAGCAAAGTTGTTGCACTGAATAAAAAGTGTCTCTCTCTCTCTCTCTCTCTCTCTCTCTCTCTCTCTATATATATATATATATACACACACACACTTTTTTACCATTAGTGTCATTTGCATATAATTATTTCCTTTATATTCCACTTTATATACATGAAAAACATCCAAGACATTTTTGTTTCTGGTGCGTTTCCTTTTCTAAAGTGTCAGGTGGTAACCAAATGAGATCGAATTGTTTAAATAGACTCTTTCAAATCTAGTAGCTTTTACACGCTTAATTTTTTAATAGTTTGAAAAATATCCTATGTCGTGACAGATTTGAAAGAAGGGGAAAAACCCACAAGTATATTTTTTAAGCATATTTAAATTCATATTACAATCATAGCCTCTTTTTTTTTTATCTCTGTAGAATTTTGTAAGATTTTATACATACACAAAATAATCTGTAATTGTTCTGTCTGGGGTTTTTTTGGGGGGGGATTCAAATTATACTGTAATTTTCACTGCAGAATTTTGACGAAAGGAAAAAACCCCCAGCTCTTCTAGGATTGAGACATTAAACACGCATAAAAGAACTTGTAATGATTTATATATAATTATTTCTCTGAGAATGAAGTTGCACTTGATTTTTCAGTTGTATTCCATTGGTTATATCGTAATAATTATATTAACAGGCTACACTCACTCGCTTCTACGTAAGATCATTTTATACGACCCTTTTCATATGGGTGAAATCCTTTCTAATCTCTAAACCTTATGTTTCTAGTAAGCATCTAATTAAGCAGAGGAATTTCAAGTTTATATTTGGTAGTAGCTGAACACTGGATTGAATGAACAGGAAAAAAAAGAAAAAAAAAAGTGCACAAAAAAACCCCCAAACAGTGCAAGTGCAAATGGAAAAATTTTATAGACAGCCTGCTTTAAGTGTACGGCTTTGTACCTGTGCGTCTGTTCCATTTCCTGGCCTTTGATTCACTTCCCTATGTTGAGCATGAAGACTAAAATGAAACGGATCAGAGTGCAACTTAAACAGTTCGAAGGGAATAATATAACAGCTATAAGTTAGAATAAGTTTTATATAACTTATATATATTTTTTGTTTAATGGCGGAAGAGTTTAATATAGTAATGTGGTTATTACACGGTCATACATAAAGTTAGTACAGTACAATACAGTTTTGTAGTAACTCGGTGTTTCATATACACTCACCGGTCACTTTAATAGGAACACCGGTACACCTGCTCATTTATGCGGTTATCTAATCAGCCAATCATATTTCAGCAGCATAAAATACAGCTCAAGAGCTTCAGGTGATGTTCACATCAGAAATGTATGTTGGTACCAGATGGGCTGATTTGAGTATTTCAGAGACTGCTGATCTTCTGGGATTTTCACACACAACAGGCTGTAGAGTTTACACAGAATGGTACAAAAAAAAAAACATCCTGTGAGCGGAGGAGCTGCAGTCTGAAACACCTGGCTGATTTAGAGAGATCAGAGGAGAACAGTAACTCAAATACAACTGTGGTGAGCAGAAACGCATCTCAGCATGCACACAACATAAAAACCTTGAAGTGGAAGGACTACAACAGCAGAGGATCACATCAGGTTCAAGGACAGAAGAACAAGAACAGGAATCTGAGACTATCATGGGCACAGACTCACGCAAACTGGGAAGTGGAAGACTGGAAACAGACCAGCTGATTTGTTTCAGTTTCGATCCAGATTGCTTCCACTGTCCAGTTTGGTTGAATCTGTGCCTATGATGGCCTCAGATTTAGGGATGGGGTGATATCTTATCGTTTGAGATATACCGGGAGAAATTCTCCCCGCAATAAGAATTAGTCTTCCCGTGATAATAACGATAAAGCCTAGTTGATGACGTATTTCTGTGGGCGACGGTCTGCGACCCATTCGCATCAAAACGAGTACGGCGGAAGGCGGACGTGAAGCCGAGGAGGAGTTTATCGCTAAACGAGGAGCCACCTCTACAATCTGGAACTGGTTTGGTTACAGAAAATCAGTTTTACTTTTAGATCAGTGTTTGTGTTTCTGAGGCTCTCAAGATCACATCTATCACTTGTAGCTAAAAACAGTGGTGCATGATGCTATGTTTATATCGTAACTGATATCGTTATCGCAATAAATACCAGAAAATATCGTGATATACTTTTAAGTCCATATCGCCCGTCCCTACTCAGATTCCTGTTCTTGGCTGACAGGAGTGGACCCTGATGTGATCATCTGCTGTTGTAGTACATCCACTTTAAGGTTTGATGTTTTGTGCATGCTGAGATGCTTTTCTGCTCACCACGGTTGTAAAGAGTGTTATATGAGTTATTACATCCTTCCTGGCAGCTCGAACCGATCTGGCCGAGTTCCTCTGACCTCTCTTATTAACGAGACGTTTCCACCCACAGAACTGTCACTCACTCGAAGTTTTTTGTTTTTCGCCGATTCTGTGTAAACTCTAGAGATTGTTGTGTGTAACCGCGCGAATGTGCAGGTGTACAGCTTTTCCTGATCAAGTGGACAGTGAGTGTATACAGTCCCCTCCGAAAGTATTGGAACGACAAGGCCAGTTTATTTGTTTTTGCTGTCCTGTAGACTGAAGAGATTTGGGTTGGAGATCAAAAGATAAATATGAGAAGAGAGTTTAGAATTTCAGCTTTTATTTCCTGGTATTTATGTGTAGATGTGTTAAACGACATACAACACACTTACAACGATGTACTGAGCAACAGACATCAAATGGTCGGCTAAAGGAAACAACAGCAGCTGATGACAGAAACATTGTGAGAGCTGTGAAGTAAAACCCAAAAACAACAGTCGGTGACATCAACAACAACCTCAAAAGGGCAGGGCTGAAGGTATCACAATCCACTGTTCGAAGAAGACTTCGAGAGCAGAAATATAGAGGCCATACCACAAGATGCAAACCACTCATCAGCAGTAAGAATCGGAAAGTCAGATTGGAATTCTTAAAGAAATACAGAGATGAACCACAAAAGTTCTGGAACCAAGATTATCCTCTACCAAAGTGATAGAAAGGCCAAAGTGTGGAGAAAGAAAGGATCTGCCCATGATCCAAAACATACAAGCTCATCTGTGAAACATGGTGGAGGTAGTGTCATGGCTTGGACTTGCATGGCTGCTTCTGGAACATTCTCACTGATCCGTATTGATGATGGAACTCATGATGGTAGCAGCAGAATGAATTCAGAAGTTTACAGGAACATTTTATCTGCCAATTTACAGAGAAATGCATCCCAATTAATCTGGAGGAACTTCATCACGCAGCAAGACAACGATCCAAAACACACTGCCAACTCAGCATAGGACCTCATCAGGGGGGAAAAGTGGAAGGTTTTAGACTGGCCAAGTCAATCAATCACCAGAACTTAACCCAGTTGAACAGCATTTCACCTCCTGAAGAGGAGACTGAAGGGAGAATCCCCCCCCCCCCCCCCCCCCCCATTGATGTCAATGAGTCACAGGCTTGATGCAGTTAGATATGCAAGAGATATGCAACCAAATAGTAAGTGTTATTTACTTTAATTTACTTCAAGGCTTATTTGTTTGTATATTAATGCTCACCTAAAAATTCAGTGTTCTAATACAAAATGTTCTATGCTTTATAAATAAACAAAAAAAAAAAAAAAAGCTGAAATCCTAAACTCTCATCTTTTGTTCTCCACCTTTTGATCTCAAACCCAAATGTCTTTGGTGTAAAGCACAAAGAAATGAACCGGCCTTGCCGTCCCAGTGGTTTTGGAGTGGACTGTATACGTATGAAGTGCAGAAAAGAGTAGAGTAGAGAGCTTTATTGTAATTTTAGCCTTATAGTATAATATATAGTCGAATGAAATGGTGCAATATGTAGTGCAAATTGTGAATGTTCCAGTGCAAATGGACAACAGAACACAAGACAATAAATGAATGCTGAGTAAGTCGACTCAGTACAATAGAAAGAGCTTAATAAATACAACACCTGGTCTATAACTAAAGCTAAACTTTATCGCATATTTGTGTCTTTGTGCAGGATGTTGAATATGCAAAAGGACTACCAACCATCTCAAAAGAAGTTATATGACAAAGTTGGATCTCTGGTATTCTGAATCCCATCGACTCTTATATATGTATATTTATACATAATCGTAAAACTCATCATAATCATGCTGTGCAAAAAATGGCTTCTCCTAGATGTCCAAGCACAAACGTCCTAAAAACTGCTCGTACGTATGAAACGATGTTCCATGGAAAGGAGCAGCTAAACAGCCACCTACAGACTCATGACTCCAACAAGCAAGACCTGCAGTGTGAAGAGTGTGGCAAACACTACAACACTCGGCTGGGTCTGAGACGCCACGTGGCTACCCACGCCACGTCTGTGACCGGAGATCTTACCTGCAAGGTGTGCCGTCAGGTTTTTGGAAGCATGCCGACTCTTCTCGAGCACCTGAGCACTCATACCGGCCGACCTCCACCAGGCGTAGCCGTGCGGGAGCGAAAGCACCAGTGTGAGCGCTGCGGCCGGCGCTTCTTCACTCGAAAAGATGTGAGGCGTCACGCTGTGGTGCACACAGGCAGAAGGGACTTCCTGTGCCCTCGCTGTGCTCAGCGCTTCGGCCGACGTGACCACCTTACCCGCCACTTGAAGAAGAGTCATGCCCAGGAGCTGGACGTCCTCACGTCTGCACCCTCCAGTGTGGTAAAGGAAGAACCAAGTCTGACCATGTGCACCTCGGGATCCCCTAAGGATGCCTCGGAAGCCTTTTCGATGGGTATATTCAACCCCCAAGGTCTGCAGAGTGCCTCTGCCTCCGGCGTCAGTCACCATCACCCTGTGGTACCTGGGTCCCTATCCAGCCCAATGGGTGTGGGCTGCTATTTTGAGCCAAGCAAGCACCAGCCCCACCAGTACCACGAGGCTCAGCGATACCAGCCTGCCTCCGCTACCTCATATCTGAAAGCTGAGATGGAGAACTTCCTGAATGAGCTCCAGTGCGGCCCGATGCCACCTCAGGCTACAGTTGCAACCTCTGCATCCAGACCGAGCGACCTTCTTCCTGATAGCCTGGGAGGTCCGAGTGCCCACTTCACCCTCAGGAACTCCTTCACCACTGCCGAGCCTTCGCCTACCGCTGCTAACGTGGACCTCTCACCACTGCTGGGCTTCCTGCCATTTGGCCTCCCACCGTACAGTTCAGGGGGCCTTGTGATGGGATACTCTACCACTACCACAGATTGCTCGCCGACTCCTACCTCTCAGCTCTCTGGGCCACTCGCCTCGTTTCAGCCACAGCCGCTGCACGAGCCTCAGGCCTTGGGGCATTTAAATCAGCCTCCTGGTTTCTCTCCTACTCTACCTCGATTCCATCAGGCCTTCCAACAGTGATGTTTCTTTTAAACCTGAGTGACAAGTATTCTTGCCAAATGGCATACACATAAATCGAAGCACTCAGTGGACTTGTTCGATTGAAGGCTCTTACTTTACAGTTACTGCTCACTAAATTCTGTAGAATAATAATAATTTCTGAGAATTTGGGATTGACTAGAGGTTGTTTTAGAGTAGTTTTGACTTCGTTTTTTGTTTTTTTTTTCTTAGTAGGTCAACAGTTTATTTGGTTGTAGTGATTTTACGGTGTTATTTAGATCGATTTAGTATTGAGAAGTCCGCATTGAACTAAACTGAGGAAATACAATGCTGTGCAAAAACTCAGAGACCACCGTTTATTCAACTTCCAGTCAAGATGGCAGTTCAATGAAAGTTCTTAATTTCTCCACATCAGTAATGCAGGAAACGTGTATTTAACTGGAAACTAAACAAAAGCCGTACAAAAGTACGTGAATTTATGTGTGCGTGGATGTATTCCTGCTTAACACACAGTGTTCCTCGGATACTCTCCACTGCAATTCACGCCAGAAGCCAACACAACTACGCTCTTTACAATTTTAAATCTAGAATTTGTACGCCTTCTTTAGTTGGCCCACTGGGGGGGGGGGGGGGTCTAAAAAATTAAGAACCCATAACTTTTGCAAAGAACTCTTGAAACAGGTTTACTTTGTTAACTCTTTACTTTGCGGAGTTTTCCATATTTCCAACAAGATGCAGCTGCGATCTCTCTACAAAAGGCGTTCCTAAAAGTCTCACTGACATTACGTTGAGACTTACCGTTTAAAAGTGACACTCGCGTTCGAACAAGGCCGTGTGCGTCGAAAATAGCTATAGGAGATCTTTTTGAGACGGATACTTACCTTGCATATGGAAGTGGAAAGTCAAAGGAAATTATGTTGTAAGGCACCGGAATTTCCACATCCTGATGTGTGGAGAAACGGAACCTTAACAATGATGGCTAACCCTAACTCTAGATCACTGCATATACAGTTGTGCCCAAAAGTTTGCATACCCCTTGCAGAATCTGTAATTTATCAAAATTACCCCGTTCAAAGGATTACATACCCTTGATTCTTAATACTGTTTGTTGTTACCTGGATGATCCACGACTGTTTTTTTTGTTTTGTGATAGTTGATAGTTGTTTTGTGAGCTGTTAAACTTTTGAACAGGATGATCGGTGTAGTAAATTGTTAGTATTTTGTCTTCTGGGAAATATGTAAATATCTGATGTACCGTCTGAAAGGCAGGATTAAATTTCAAATGTGTCATCTTTAAACAAAATAATAACAGTTCACACTGATGATCCTGTTTAAAAGTTTACACCCCCCTGGCTCTTAATGTATCGTGTTGCCTTCTTGAGCATCATAGTCGTGTATGAGACGAGTCCCTCGGTGTGAAAAGATGGATCTCAACATCATATAGCCGCTGTTGGAAAGGGCTCACATATGCAGAATATGCAGGAAAAGTAAAGAATGTGCAGGTCCTGGAGGATTTTTCTGAAGAACAGTGGGCAGTTTAACTGCTCAGGACAAACAAGGGACTCGTGAAGAACTATCACAAAACAAAAAAACAGTCGTGGATCATCCAGGTAATGACACACAGTATTAAGAATCAAGGGTATGTAAACTTTTGAACGGGGTAATTTTGATCAATTCAGCTATTATCTTGTCTTATGGACTATATGTAAACATCTGTTATGTGAAATAGTTTATTCAGGACAGCACTAAATCAAAGAAACAACATGGGATTTTTATGATCCCTCTTATTTTGTTAACAGTATTAAGATTTAGAAGATTCTGTAAGGCGTGTGCAAACTTTTGGGCACAACTGTATCACGCTGAGATGAACGGTAGTTAGAGATGGCCAAAAAAATCATAATAAATCAAGCTCCACTCTTGTTTTAAATATGAATATCTAACACTGAGAAGACAGCTGGGTCTGAAAGCCTTTTCTGAAAAAAAGTTTTTAAAAAGAATAAAAAAAATAAATACATTTTAAATCACAAGAAAGGAATTTTTGACAGTATGTACACTCCCAAGAAAGAAACAGAAATACTCTTAGGACTATGACGAGGATCAAGTGGAGTTTTGTGGAAGTGCAACAACATCGGAAGGCATTGGGATGCTGAATAAACGCTGATAAATACTTGGAGAATATAATGCAATTTAGACCGTTTTCTGGGAACTAATTCATTCTACAGCGAGATAACGAGCCCAAGCATGGGGCGAAGAAGATTGAGATGAGGTGTCGAAACTAACTGCTATCCCAGAGTCCAGCTCTCAATATTAACAAACATCTTTGGGATTCTTTTTGGGTACTAGAGGTGTTAACAAAAAAAACAAACCGTGGTATCATCCTTGGGGATTTCTTTAAGAACCGCACAAAGAGACTGAAAGCTGTAATAAAGATAAGGGTAGACATGCTAAATACTGAAATGTCAGATCTTTAGTTGTGCGGCTTAAGTGTGTACGTTCCCGGAGTCACTTCGACACTGAAAAACAAATTACGTGCACTTGATGTCCATTTTGGCTGGAAATGAAATAAACAAAAGGGTTATCTCTGACTTTTGCACAGTTCTGTACTTTGTAATATTCTTTGGATAAAGAGACTGGATTATCACAGTGTTCTCCATTGTACAAGCACTTTTTCTCAGTCAGAAGCACTTCCATGACTTAAGAGTCAGTTTGAACTGTGGTCTAATTCACATCTCAACTCGCAGCTCACTCAGTACATAATCTACCTCTTTTAGTGGACTTCTCCGCAGGGGAGCCTTCTTCCTATCATGATATTGGCTAGAGACGCAAAGTGAATCCTTGTACGAAATGATGTAGTGGATGTAGAGAGCTTTTTTTTTTTTTTTTTTAAGTGGGGATTTTAGAGTGCATTTCAGTAGTAATGAAACTGAGACAACTATAGATTCAGGTGTTATCAAAAAAAAGTAGCTTTTATTCTTGGTGTTTTAGCATTTAAGGTGAAATTTAAAAATGTGCTGTTGCGTTCTGCAGATTGATGACGTACGGAACGACTGTAAAGAGTGAACGACAGTTTCGTTTGTCTCGTTCCCTGTAACTCTTCATTTCTCTCTGTTCATTCCAGAAAGTTCATTGTAAAAGCAAATGATTTCAAATATAAAGTAGCTAACGATGATGCTGAAAATCGGATAGCTACTGAAGGAACATATGATTTCTGGTTCCTTACAGCAGGAAGTTACTTCACTTCTTTTTTTCTTTTTCTTTTTTAGCTCATCTGGATTTTTTAAAGACCCCCAAGAGAAAAAGAAATACTGTTTTTGGTCCTTTTATCCAATTTAAAGCAAAGTATTTTGTCTTATGTGATTTCTGTTGCGTTTCTCTTACGGATGTTGCATAAATTAATGACACCATTTTCTGCAAATGGCACGACTCCGGAGCAGAAGTTCATTCGCGAGATGAACTCAGTTTCTGCAACAGAAGGAAAACAGGCCTGAGTCTGAACGGACTGGAAACCAATGTTACTGTGATGTGTTTGGACTCAGACGTAAACTACCTCAGACGTATCTGCAACTGTGTTTATGTGGGTATCTCACTGGAGTAAGATGGTTTACATCTTTAATATGTCCAATCGTGGCACTTGTTGTCTTTCAATTGGCCTTTTGTCAAATCTTTTTCACGTTTTCAGGAAAAAAAAGGCTGAATTCATTTAATGTACTTAGTAACAAATTCATGGATGACAGAGAAAATAAAATAAAGTATCTTCAAGACGTCCGAGTATTTTCATTCTTTTAACCGACCTTATAATTAAATAAATAAGTTTGTGATCTGAACTAACTTTTTGACTGCTTTTCGAGAAAGAACAGCATATGAATGTATACATATTTTGCTGAAAACATTCTTCTAGACTTACAATTTAGCACACTTTTGATTATTTTTATTGATTTATTTTTCTTTGCTTTACAGGAGAAATGTGTTTTGTTTTTATTATTTAAGAAAATGATCAATGCCTTGGTGGTGTAGAACCAATTTTCCAAAGATTACCATTTTTAGTTTACTAATGAACGGTACAATACTTTTTATCCTTTTATATTTACATTCAGTGTTGTGGAACGTCCCTGAAACACGTTTCTGGTGTCATTTATGTTACACTTATGTTTTTTTTGCAGTTTGATATGGTGTATGCAAAGAACCTCTAATATAAATTATCTAACCTGATGTTCAAAATGAAGTAACTAAGTCTGATTCCTGTGTTCTTATAAAGGGAACTCGGAAAACTCGTAGTAAAGTCATGTTCAAGGTTGATGTTCCCCCAAGAGCTAATGTTTACTACCATATTCAACACTCTGATGTTGGGGGGGGGGGGGGGGGGGGGGGTGTTAGTTCTTTAGTTGTCCCACTGAGGATCAAGAACAAGCCTCTCAGTAGTGTTCCCTATCAGAAAAACCCTTTTAGGAGGTTTTAAGAACCATTAATTAGCCAATGAAACTTCAAAGAACCCTTGAAAGAGTACAAAGTACCACAGTTTGAAATTGTTGCCAAGTTATAGATATTAAGAAAAAAATAATTACCAATAATTTGGAGTTTGTGTCATATAATTACCCAGTTAATACACCTTTAGAAAAAAAATCACTTCAATGGTTCTTTGCCTAAAATGAATGTTTTTTAGTTTCCACAAAGAGGAACCCTTAAGATAGGAAAACACTTTGTTGACACATTTTATTAGATTGTTTATGAATACGGATGCTGCATGGTTTTAGTACTGTCACTTCTTTAGTTACAAAATATTTAATGAGAAACGGGGGTCATGAGTGCCACCCGTTTCAACGATGTGAACAGGAAATCATAATAAGATGAATGTGATGGGGAATAAATAATCTGCAATTAGCAGTCTCACTGAAGATGCATTTTTGTTAACTTTAGGAAGGCAAATTATTTCTGAGAAATGAATTTGGTTTGTAATAATTGTAGTATAAAAATAGTGTCATAAATGTATTATAATTGAATCAAAATAAATTATACAGTATATAAGGGTGTAATAGAATTACCTAAAATAAAGTTTTTCTCATATATGGATGCGTAGATGCTGAGTCATTTAACTCACCACCCTCTGAGGGGAGAACAGTTCCACCTAAGGTTCTTCGGTTATTCAGTATATTGGATCTGTGCATTAGGTCTAATAAACCTGCTGCTGTCTGTGTCATTAATGTTCATCAAACAACAAAAGACAAAGAGAAAATCACTCACTCACTCCTTTGACAGAATAACTTCCGTAAATGTAATAAGAATCAGTGTATATATCATACAGTGAAGTCTTTTTTATTTTACATTTAATTGCTTTATTCAATTTCTGTAGTATTTCTTACTTGAATATTACCGATAGACCTACCCGAGAAAACGTATCGTTATCGTGAAATAAGATTGTAGTCGTATCGCCCGCCCCTAAACATTAGCATTTGGTGATTCCAGTCTTGAATTTCACGTAAAATGTGAAATGTACTTCTTAATGTAGTAAATATCATTTACCCTGCTGAGAAGGATTATTTTTTATTCATAGACAGATTAAAAGCAGTAACAAAGCGTGAAGCTTGTTGTTATGACATGCTGCTGATTGTAACTCCACTCTGTAGTCTCTCTCTCAGACTATATAACTGTGTGGGAGAGGCATCAAATCACTGAAATGTCAACTCCAACTGGAGGACGCAATATAGTGTGATACAATAACAAAACAGGTTCGTTTGTATTTTCATACACTTGTAATATGATAAAATTTCTATATCCCTTTTCGATAGGAAACTAGTTGAGGTGCTGATGACATGAAATACAAATATTAAATGGCAATGGTAAGATGTAATAGTGGTATTTTTTTGTTACATTTATGTTGCCATTGGTTTGTGAAGGTTAAAATATGAATTTAACAGCTCAGTGTTGAGTTTATAAATTGCAATTTCAAATCTTTTTTCAATTTAATTACTTTCTGGACTCGATTCGGACTCGGCCATTAAGGACTCGGACTTGGGTCCAACTTGGCCCCTTTTGGACTCGGATTCGGCCATTAAGGACTCGGACTTGGGTCCAACTCTGCCTCTTTTGGACTCGACTCAGACTTGAGTCCAACTTGGCCCCGTTTGGACTCGACTCAGACTCGGCCATTAAGGAATTGGACTTGGGTCCAACTCTGCCCCTTTTGGACTCAGACTCAGAATCGATTGGTTTAGGACTTGGTCGCCACTGGAACTCGACAAAGGTGGACTCGGACCCGACATTAGTGTTAACTGTCAAGGACCCTTCATGAACCCATTTTATGTTTTAAGTGCATCTATATTTGAGACCATACGCTTAAACATACACTTCCTGAAGGATTTAATTACATTTAAGGACATAGATGTGTGGGGGCTTTAGTACTATAACTCAAGTAGATTTTTGGGTGTTGTATTTTTGACTGTAATATAAAAAGCTATTTCACTGAAGGGAAGCTGTAAGATCACCTTTTCATCTTTGACAACAAACGTGAGCAGAAACAATGACCTGTTTGTTTCAGCTCATTTTAAAACCAAACGTACTTGATAACGCTTTTATAATATTTCTAACACAGCCAGCATTGTGAATTGTTAGTTATTGTATTGTAATTTTTATTGTATTGTTATGAAATTGTTAACATTTCTATTTTTATTTCTACGTTCCAAACAGGCAAATGCACGGACAGCTAAAGCAACCCGGAAGCCCAGGCGAAGGACTCTTGGTTGATTCTCAAATGACTCCCTAGTGTACACATAGTGCACTAGATAGGACGTAGAAGCCCATAATTCACAACCTACGTAGTGCACTTCGGTAGGAAGTTAGGAGCGGTTTGGAGTTCAGTCACTGGTTTGTGGGAGTTTGGCTCTACTGTGTGTTTTATGGCTTTTATACACATCTGGGAAGCAAAAATAGATGTAACCGAGCAAATATATTTTATTTATATATATATAAGTCGCTGTTGTTGTTTGTGTTAAAAAGCTACAGATGATATCCATATCCATGTACTAGCTGGGTAATTCGCTGGATGAGTGTTTTCTTCCCAGCAGAAATGGCAGACGAGGCTCTTTTTCAGTTCCTCCATAATGAACTTATACAGTATGTCAACAACGCAGAAAGCGGAGAAAATGTAAGATATAATATTATAAAGTAACAGGTTGAATCTATAATAATATTATTTTACAAGGAGTTAAGTTATAAAATGATAGTTTTAGGTTAGATATAAGTGTTGAATGCCTTTAACTAAATGGTTGGTGTCAGTTGGTGATATTTAAGTGTAATTAAATGTATATACTCTCTGTGAATAAATGTGTCTTTTTTATAAATTTCTTATCAAATATACGGGACATTTTTCGTGTCCAGGAAAATGGACGGTGTGTTTCTAAGCTTGAGAACATGGGATTTCGTGTGGGACAAGGTCTCATTGAAAGGCAAGTCAATATTGAGTGTGTATTTAAATATGGCTGTAATATTTTAGTTTTTTTTCATTGTATAATATCTTCTATATTGATTAATCAGGTGACTGACAATTCTGCCGAGACAAATTTCACATAGATGCAAAACTAATAAGCATAATTGAATTGAATTAATTTACTGTGTCACTATTAAAGGAAATCTCTGCCCTGAAACCCATTAAGGGGGGGGGGCATGGTGGCCTTGCACCTCTGGGGTTGGGGGTTCGAATCCCGCCTCCACCCTGTGTACACGGAGCGTGTATGTTCTCCCCGTGCTTCGAGGGTTTCCTCCGGGTACTCCGGTTTCCTCCCCCAGTCCAAAGTCATGCTTTGTAGGCTGAATGGCATGTCTAAATTGTCCATAGTGTGTGATTGTGAACTGCGATGGGTTGGCACCCCGTCTATTGTGTCCCCCGCCTTGTGCCCCGAGTTCCCTGGGATAGTCTCCAGGCTCCCCCGTGACCCTGTATAGGATAAGCGGTATGGAAAATGAACGGATGGAAACACAAAATATGTTTAGATTAAGTTTAAAACCTTTTTGTAAAACCATAACTGATCACGGTGGTGGTTACTGTCTTTACTGCCTCTACAGGTTCACCAAAGACACAGCACGTTTTAAAGATGAACTCGACGTCATGAAATTCATCTGCAAAGATTTCTGGACCTGTGTGTTTAAGAAGCAGATTGATAATCTGAGAACAAACCACCAAGTAAGTGTGCTCAGGTCAACTTAAATCATCATCACATCCGGTCACGGACTGAATGTGTTAATGGGTTGAATATCTTACTGACACATTGATGTCTTGTGTACATACACACATTATTACCTCAAATACAGCAAACAGGGTGCAATGGTGTGTAACTCCACTCATGTGTCTCATACCCTTTTTTTTGTAGGGCATTTACGTACTACAGGATAACAAGTTTCGGTTATTGAACCAACTGTCTGCTGGTAAACAGTATCTGGAACATGCACCAAAGGTAAACAAGCCCCCTGACAACACCGTCAGTGTATGAATTAACATCTTTTTAAACTCTTACAACAACCAACAAAACGTAAATCCTTTCAGAAATGGAGCGCCAATCTTTATTTCGCTATTGGATGGGACGCTGGTCCATTGCAGAGTGCTATACACACAAACACACACACACACACACACACACACACGCATATATAAGCATTCACACACTCTTTCGTTTACCACTCTACTTGCTGCCATGTTTATGGGAGGTCTGAGGAAAGCAGAGAACCCGGGCGAAACCCACACACACACACTCCTCTTGTATTTCTCTTGGCTTTCAGTAACGTTACTTTGGTTTCACTGAAAATATACACCGTCTTGTTTTCATGACTATACATTTGTGTTATTTGTTTCATCCTGTGCAGTATTTGGCGTTTACCTGCGGTCTGGTGAGAGGAGGGCTCTACAACCTCGGTGTAAAGAGCATCGTCACAGCTGAGGTGTCCGTCATGCCTGCTTGTACGGAGCACTGTTTTTATGATTATACACAAACACACACACACTAAAGTTTACAGTTCCTTCATAAACCAAGTTAGTACATCAGCTCCACTTGATCCAAATAATCACATTGGCGAGCGAGACTCAAAGTTGAAGAGCGAGACAGAGAGGCGAAGAGAAGGGCATGAGAGACAGAGAGACAGGATGGAGACTGAGAGAGACACAGAGAGGAGAGGAGTGTGACAGACAGGAGAGAGAGAGAGAGAGAATGATGAGTGGGAGACAGACAGAGAAGAGAGACAGGATGGAGATAGATAGAGAGAGAGAGACAGGATGGAGACAAAGAGAGAGAGACAGGAGAGACAGAAACAGGATGAAGATTGGAAGAGAGAGAAGGAGACAGGATGGAGACAGAGAGAGAGAAATGGGATAAGGATTGAGAGGGAGGGAGGATGGAGACAGAGAGAGAGAGAAACAGGATGAAGATTGAGAAAGAGAGAGAGAAACAGGATGAAGATAGAGAGAGAGAAACAGGATTAAGATAGAGAGAAACAGGATGAAGATAGAGAGAGAGAGAAACAGGATGAAGATAGAGAGAGAGAGAGAGAGAAACAGGATGAAGATAGAGAGAGAGAGAAACAGGATGAAGATAGAGAGAGAGAGAAATAGGATGAAGATAGAGAGAGAGAGAAATAGGATGAAGATAGAGAGAGAGAGAAACAGGATGAAGATAGAGAGAGAGAGAGAGAAACAGGATGAAGATAGAGAGAGAGAGAGAAACAGGATGAAGATAGAGAGAGAGAAACAGGATGAAGATAGAGAGAGAGAGAAACAGGATGAAGATAGAGAGAGAAACAGGATGAAGATAGAGAGAGATACAGGATGAAGATAGAGAGACAGAGAAACAGGATGAAGATAGAGAGACAGAGAAACAGGATGAAGATAGAGAGACAGAGAAACAGGATGAAGATAGAGAGAGAGAAACAGGATATAGAGAGAGAGAAACAGGATGAAGATAGAGAGAGAAACAGGATGAAGATAGAGAGAGAGAAACAGGATGAAGATAGAGAGAGAGAAACAGGATGAAGATAGAGAGAAACAGGATGAAGATAGAGAGAGAGAAACAGGATGAAGATAGAGAGAGTATGTAGACAGTGAGAGAGAGAGAGGATGAAGGCTGAGATAAAGAGAAAAAGACGGGATGGACACAGAGAGGAGAAGAGAGTGACAGACAGGATGGAGAGAAAGGATGAAGACTGAGAGACAGGCAGAGGAGCAGAGAGACAGGATGGAGACTGAGACATGGAGAGAGAGAGAAATGTAGGATGAGACTGAGAGAGAAACAGGATGGAGATGGCCAGAGAAAGAGAGAGAAGCAGAGGAGAAGAGAAAGACAGACATGTTAGAGACAGAGAGAATGGATGTGAGAGAGCGCAACGGAGAGGGGGAGAGATGGAGACAAGAAACAGGATAGAGACAGAAGCAGAGAGAGGGAGATGGAGAAAGAAAAGAGAGACAGAGAAAAAAAGAGACCAACCCAGAGAGAGAGAGACAGAGGGAGCATAAACAGGGTAGTAAATAAGGTACTGGTGTACAGCATCAGCGTGACACTTCCTGCTCGTCCTGAACTCTTTGTTAGGATTAGTGATCACTGATTTAATATTATTTCACTACCAGCTCATTTTAACTCACTCACCCATCTGATTGTTCTTCTCTCTTTAGGTAAATTCCAGGTGATGATCCAGAAGATGTAAAACACTGAACATAAGAACAAATTCCTTATAATATATACACATCAGTCATCGTTTTGTTGACTTTTGATTTTATTGTACTATTTTTTTTTTTTTTTCATTGAAGCTTGTCATTGGTTCCTTGCACGCAATTTACATCATGTTAAGGTCAAGCCTTGTTGTAATGTGTTCATTTGTACCATAACCCTGATTTATTACTAGTTTTACACTTTATGTACTAAAACAAATTTGCACAAGTTATCATTAAAATGTGTTGCGTTGGAGTTTTGCGCCATGTTTTATTTATATGTGTGGGATATAATATTGGCTCAGCTAGTTGAATTAGTTTAAACAAGTGTTAAGCCATACCTCAAAGTGCAGTCCAATGCATTGTTTTCGGTTGGATTTAATAAGACGGCTCATAAGACTTATTTCTCAGTTGCTTTGTTTACTGACAAATGAGTCTTTTGGGATAAAGTTGCCATCCTGCATTAAAGGAAAAATCCACCCTGAAGACTTGGAAAAATCCACCCTGAAGAGTTTACACCAACGTCGCTGGATTTCTCATTAATATGGTGTTTAACCTCCCTGGAAAATGAGTAAGAAGAAGTGGGTCTTTTGTATTTGGTGGCTAACAGCAAAATCTGACCCTTAAGATTGAGTTTGGTTCTCCTATTAAACACCATTGTAACTGCATTAGCAATGTCTACCTGTGACAACAGTACGGCAGATAACCTTTAACTTCCAACAAATCAGCAACAGAAGTTTTAACTACATCACGAATATTTCAATATAAATTAAATAAAATAAAAAAGTTCTATCAGCCAGGCAGAATTGTACAATAATTACTTGTTTCCCGTTATTCAGTGCGTTTACATGGACAACAATAATCCACTATTAACCCGATTAAGACAATACTGTGATTAAGAAACTACCATGTAAACAGCAATTTTTAATTACCTTAATCTGATTAAGGCCATACTCGAAGTAAGCACTAATCAAATTAAGACGTGGAGTACTCCTGTTTTAGTCGCATTATGGACGTGTGTAGATTGACGATCGATTGCTTTAATGGAAATGTCAGAGCCTTACTTTTAGGTGAAAAGTCTGGTTATCTTTGAACAAATGGAATCATGTGGATGTTTTTAAAGCTATTAGCACTGTAATTACAGTGAGTACTAAGAATAAATGAAACCAAAAGCGAAATACACTATATGCCCAAAATTATGTGGACACCTGTCCTGACCATCACACTCATCCTGTTCCAGACTTAGTCCTTTCTTTGCTGTTATAATAACCTCTACTCTTCTAGGAAGGCTTTAGGCTAGATTTTGGAACATGGCTGTCCTCTTTCAGCTGCAAGAGCATTAGTGAGACTGGCTACTGACTTCGGGTAAGGCCGCTTGGCACACGTTCCAGTCGGTGTTCCAGTTAATCCCATAAGGTGTTCAGTGGGGTTGAGGTCAGGGCTCTGTGCAGGACACTCGAGTTCTTCCACTCCAACCTTAGCAAACCATGTCTTCACAGTGCTCGCTTTGTGCACAGGGGCATTGTCATGCGGGAGTAGGTTTGGGCCTCTTAGTTCCAGTGAAGGGAAATTGTACTGCTACGGCACACAAAGACATCCTATACACAATCCTATATGAGTTCTTCCAACTTTGTGGCAACCTTGTGGTTTGGGAAAGAACCACATATATCCACATACTTTAGCCATTAAGTCTGTGTAGCTGTAATCACCATAGATGTGTTTTCCCACATGTAAATGGATGAATAGATCAGAAAGCTTTTCATATAAACTATAAACTAATATATTATGAGGGGATTTTCTATCATTTAAGTTTAGGAAGGCCTACAAAAACAGTGCAGACCCAAGACCCCTGATAAAAAAAAACGTACACACCACTAGTGAAATATTATTATTATTATTATTATTATTTTTATTACAACCAGCATTTACGTATAATACTTTCATGAAGAAAAAAAAACACTGCATAAAACATAACATAATATAATATTAACCTAAAGTTCGTTGTTTTTTTTTTTTTTTAAATGCCCAGGAAGTAGACTTAACCTTAAAAAAAAAAGCACGTCACGTGATCCAACTCGTACTTTGACGTGACCAATAGGCAGCCGAGTTCACCCTGCGCAGCGATGCTATTGGCTGCTTTTTAAACACGGACCAACGGCGCTGATATTCAAACTCATTTGGACTGTTGAGTTTCGGACGCGTCTGTTGGGGCGAGTTTGCGGTGGTATTTAGTTTTTTTCTGCGTTTTGTTCTGTGTTAACAGATTTCAGCGGCAATAGAAGAACATTTTTTGAGGGTAAGAATGATTTAAAGTTAACCGGTTAGGTGCTACAATGTTGTAGAAGTTTCTAGTAACGTTAAAGCTAGTTTATATGTCTTGTTTGTTACGTTTATTAGCATGAACATGCTAGTCCTCCATTTTCTGCTGTGGCCACGTATCTATTGGTGTAACTACATACGAAAGCACACTTTTATTCCATGTTAATTGATGGTCTAGTAATGAATAAAGTACAGCTAGTTAAATTTGTCTGATGCTATGTGTTTTTAGTGCGTTATTGATTGATTGATTGAGTGAGTTAGCTTGGCTTTGCAGACCCCTCGGGTTTAGAAGATGGACACGCAGCAGCCTGGAAACTCTGCTGATCCGTACTCATTCGATGCCCCGTCTCATGTAATGCAAGATTTTAACTCCGAAGATAATGCTGATCAGTGGTTTGGTAAGCTAACACGTCATCTTGAACGTTTTATTTTTATCACGTCCTGTCTGCTTCCAAATGTAACCTTTTGTGCATTTTCTCAACCTCCACATGCATGAGCAATAGTTCTCCACACTCAAGCTCTCTTCATTTTTTTTTTTTTTTCACTTTACACCACAGATCACAATTTTTCATGTTTACGGTGAGATTCCTCAGAGTAAGCACTGTATAAACAGCCTCAGTGAAGTTTAGATTGTAGCCAAGGAGTTGCAGAAATCTGCTTTGTAGGTGGAGGAGGTGATTATTGAGGCTTCACTGAGATGGAAAAGCAATGGAGAAAGCTGAGGGTGTTTTTGAGGAGATCCATTAAAAATGAGGGAGAACTGGACACGAGTCCGAAAAGATTCAAACAAGGAGGATACTTGAAAAGGTTCTTGGAGCCAACCCTGCTGGGAAAACAAACAAACAAAATGGAAAGCACTACAAATACCATTATGATTATTGGTCCTTAATGGTATCTACTAGGCATTATGAAAGAAGCTACAAAAAGAAGGCATCAGTTTACCAGTAGAGTGTCACAGGGACCATTTAGATTTTCCATTATAACAATAAAAACCATTATGAATTCTATGAGGGTTTCTATTTAATTTTTTTCCCCCAGCAGGTTAATGGAATGAATGTACACATTTACTTTGTTAAATGTATTATATGTGGTGATGGAGGGACTTCTGTGTAACTTTATTTTATGAATGTGTTTTCTTTTTGCTTTTATCGTTTTGAAGTAAATGTATGAATTCTTTTTGGACACGGATATCGGTCCATATTGTGATCGTAGAAACGAATGCGAACTCTGCTATATTCTGAGGCGTTTGCAATCGTTCGAAGGTACGGCAGGTTTTCTGCGGAACCCGTACGATGCATCATGCGACAGTCAAAACTCGCGTTCAGCTTCTTCGGTTCACTTGTCGGACATGAGTGCAGATAAAAGATCTCGTTTACCAACAAACGTTACTGCGAAAGACTGCAAAACAATTGTGTTGCACTTTGTGCCGATTCAAGTAGTTTTCTGGGAAAAAGCTCAAACTCAAAGTTGCAGTGCAAATTCTGAAGAGAACAAGCCACAGCAAAATCAAGCGTTCTTGGATGCCATAATCGCACAAACCCAAACATGTCATGTACTTCAATGTACTGACTCTACGTGCATACATGTGTTCTCTGGGTTTATGCACACTAAATGAAGAAAACACAAAAACAGCCTACTGGGTTTACGTAGTGGTTTCTACACAGAGTACACCTATTTAACTACATAATTGGGAACGTGTGGTCTGTATACAACCATGACTCTTTTTCTTTCTTTAGACCTGATGGCTGCCTCCACAACTGGGGAAATGGAGCAACTCACAACCCCCTTAAGGGTTCCAAAACCTTTTGATGGAATGCACAGTGAAGCCCTGCCTAAAGCCATAGTGCCACCCATGGTCCATGTGGCAGAGACCACAGTGTCAGCAGGTAAGACTTCTGTAGTGTGGACTTGCTTCTATGCGAATGCTATTGATTACAAATGAAAGAATAGTGTATATCATAGACTTTCAATGAGTACAATTACAAGATGGGGTTCTTTTTTTTTGGGACTCTGCTCAGACGTTGTAGCTGAAAGCATTTCTCCAGAACCTCCATCCAACATTGTGACTTCATGGGGAGATGGCAGACCAGCAGGAGCTCCTGGCCAGGCTCAGAGGAGCAACGTTCCAGCTCAGCCACGCAGGTACAGACCGTTCTTACCATTCACGTAATCACTCATGTAGCTGCACACACTTTAATGAAATAAATCAAACCAGATGGTTTTGAGACCATAGTGGTGTTCTGAAGTTGTATGTATTCAGTTGACTAACCTTTCACTAATAAACTGTGTGTATTCCTGCAAACTGCTTATGAAAATAATGAGTAAAATGTCAAGCTTTGTGACTCACAATTAAATTTCACCATATTCAAAACACTTGTTTGTGTATTGTCAAAATGCAACAAGGATGCACTGTGAAGATTTGTTTTTAATAGCTTAGGAGTCTGTATTATTGATCCCTGGCCAGGACTGAAAATCTGGACCCAATGCAGACATTTAAGGTTTTTCTTTTTTCCCCTGTTTGCCTGGATGGACATGCAGTGCAAGCTAATTTAATGGGGCGGGGGGGGGGATCAGTTCTTAAGCAGTGCTTTCAGTAGGCTGAAGGTGAGATATTACATAGTCAACATAAACTTTCTAATATTATTAAATTGTTCTACTAATCTAATGTGATTTGCATGGCCCATTAAAAAAAATAATTTTATGCTAGGATATGAAGCATCGTAAGCTTATTCCATGCAAGTGGCAGTAGAAATTTATTACGGTTCATGTTCTAGCCAAGGTCTTAGAAGCTGTTCTGCCTCCGTCCTCTCTTAATTTCTTTTTATTCCCCCCCTACAGAGTATTGAAGCGTCCTGTGGTCAAAGATCAACCTCAAGCTCCTTCTACACCTCCTGTGATGAAGAAGAGGAGGTAAGAGCAGGACTGGCATGCAAAATGAATTGCAGTGGTTTATGTAATAGTGTTCAGTTAGAGGCTCATGTCGCTATTTCCAGAGTTGTTCCAACTTCTAGACGAACAGTTTTCCATCCACCTCGAAGGTAAGTGTGTGTGTAGATCTTGGTGCACAGGGTCAATGGTGATGTTGCATGAACGGGGTGCGAGCACTTCTTAAAAATGCACCACACGCGTTCCTTTTCTTTATTGTTTATTTTAAGGTTGGGTTATATTGGAATCTTATGATGAATTGTTGCGGCTCGCTTCTTGGTAGTCTTCTAGGGTATTTCAGTGTTCACCTACTCCACTATTTAAGAAGGAAAAAGTACATAATGATTTCATAAAATTTTGCTACAGATGTGTGGACACTACTTCTTTTTCTACAGGAGCTCAACGAGTGCAAGACAAGCTCGCCGCAGTGGTGCTCCCACCAGACGCAGCATCAGGCAAAAGAACAAACTGTCCACGCCCTCAGCTGCTGCATCCGCTTCTACCTCCTCTGCTAACCAGTAAGAGGCAGTACTGTTAAGCTAGTTGTCTACACTGAGTTGTACGCACACGGTAATCGCTTTAGTTCTGTAACGTGCCACTTACTCAAGTTACTTTTTGGACCGCAGGCAGAAGAGCACCGAGCAGCAGGAGCTGGAGCGCATTGAAACTCTACAGAAGGAGGTGGCCGAGCAGCGCAAGAGGAATGAAGCTAGCTACAGAGCTGCGCTTGCAGGAAGTGAGTATGCAACCTCTTGCTGGTATGAATCCTTCCCTGCCCCTGCCCCTCTCCCTTTAGACAAGCCTACTAACAATCTTCCGTTACAGGTCAGCCTCCAAAGAAGCATGTGCTGTCCTCCACTATTCCCAAAGAATTCAACTTCCGCTCCGATAACAGAGTGAAAAACCATACAGAAGTTTCATATAAGGAGTGCGATTTTACTTCCCAACTGCGCAAGCACCCTTCCTCACCTGTGAGTATCAACTCTGAAAGTAGGTTTGAACATCTAGGGCAGGGGTGTGAAGATTTGTGCTTAAATATTTTAAAGGTCCAGTTACAAAATTCCACATAAGCAACTAATGTTTAGTTGGCAATGTTTTGGTTAATAGTAGCACTTCTACATATCTGTCTAGTGCCACAAACCCTGAATAGATAAAGATGCACATCTGTTTTGTCTTTGTTTTTTTTGGTCATCTTTGACTTTTCTTTAAACAAGCCATATTGTCCATTTGCTACTCAAACTTGAGTGGGCAAATAAAATGAAACTTGTCAACACTTCCTTATCTGATCAAATATCTCTAGTGATGTTCCAGTGAGCTGCTCAGCTAAAGCATTCATATAAATGCATACGAGGTTCAGAGGTATGACCCTAATAGTGTAGTAACTCCTTACAGTAACCACCACAAGCCGCCATCTAACTATGATGAGGGTGAAGAATAGTTTGTGCCCCCTTTTGGCTGTGTTTTCTTCTGTTTCTTGGACAAGCTGAGATATGAAGCTAGAAGGATTTTTTAAAGCTTTAGACTTGACATAAGCAACAGTTTTAGCCCACAGACTAACTTATTTCTAATTGTGACACTTTTATTACAGCTAAAGGCTCACAAGGGCACCACAATCCCCAAGCCCTTCAACCTCTCCACCGGCAAGAAGAGGAAGTTGGAGGAAACCAATTCCTACGTGTCTATGGCTGAGCAGATTGAACAGTTTCAGAAGCGCACACCAACCCGTTATCACTTGCGCAGCCGTCAGAGTCAGGAAAGGGGTGGGTCAAAGCTACAGTTATTAATGGTTTATTTAATGCTTACTACTTCAATGTTGGTGAGTGTTATGTTCATGTACTAAGCGCACTGTGTATTTAATGCATAAATATGTGGAGGTTAAACTTATCCAAGTGTAGTTCATCAGCAGATGCTTGTTTGTCTCATGCGCAAAATCTGTAAATTTATAGCTTTAAATAGTTCAGTATGTTACCCAGACTTTCGTGTGTCACAGTAAAGTAAGCTGGATTTTATTTCCATTGTCCTCAGGCCCATCACCAGCGAAAACTGAGAAGCCCAAGGTTACTCACCCTCACACCCCTCAGCTCTTGACCCGCCAGAGAAGCCGCCCTGCCATGGTGAAGAGCGCTGCTGAGATCGAGGCTGAAGAAGTGGAAAAACTGCAGCAGTATGTAGCTCTGGATTTGTCTCTTTTCCATAACCTCCCCCAAAACACCTAGCTTTTGCTATACAGAGTACATTTTCACCTGATTTTATGTAAGGTGTGTTTTGGCTGGGGGGTTAAGGAAATCCTGATGAGGTTCCTTTTTTTTTTTTAAACGGTATTCGTGTGGTGCCACGCATACAAGACGGTACACCCTTGTCTTCCCTCAGGTTTAAGTTCAAAGCTCTTGAGCTCAATCGGAAGATCCTCGAAGTGGCCCTGGCTCCAAAGAGGCCTGCTCCTAAAGAAGTGACCCGTCCAGAGGGCTTCCAGCTGGAGGTGGAGAAACGTCTGCAGGAGCGACATGCCGCCAAAAAGACAGTAGAGCAGGAAGACCACACCTTCCACTCCAAACCGTTACCGACCCGAATCCTGGAGGAGGTGGTGGTAAGAAGCGCTTCAACTGTTTAAAGATAAGATTTTTGGCAGTCCAAGTGAATTTGTCTGCGTTGCACTTTCCAAATAGGCTCTTCTGCATTTTACCTAAATTTGACTCGGTTAAAGTGTTTATTTACGTGGCAAATCCAATCAGAATTAAATTTGTACATGCAAGGAGTAAAGTTAAGTGTGACGACAATATAGACTAGCATGTGAGTGTACAAAGTAACTAATGCTAGATGTTTGCAGAGTTTTCATTCACGTAGATCCTCTCAATGCTGTTACGATAACCTCCAGGCTACTGGGAAAGATTTGGATTAGATTTTTGGAGCCTGGCCATTTGAGTTATTTTGATCAGATTCAGGAAAAAGCACGGGTTCAGCTTATTAGGCTGCATGTAAATGGTGTTCTGAGCTTTCTAACGTTTTACTTTTGTCCTTAGGGTGTCCCAGAGAAGAAAGTACTGAACCCTACTGTCCCCGAATCTCCTGCTTTTGCACTCAAAAACCGTGTACGTGTGGAACGCAGGACGGAAGAGGTACATGCTGGCTTCTTAATTTGGATGAACTTGATTAGGAGAAACAACTTTTCTTTTTTGGGGGGGCTGTTCCTGAATTTCTTGTATGTGTCTGCACATTCACAGGTGAAAGTGCCGGCTCCACTGAAGGCACTTCCTGTGCCCCACTATGTGCCCTTCCAGCCCAAACCTGCAGCCAAGAACCATGTAGAAATGTGTCCTTTCTCATTCGAGCAGCGTGAGCAAGAGCGCAAAGCACAGAAAGAGAAAAGGCTGGAAGAACTGAGAAATGAAGAGGTATGACTTCTCAGCTAGGCGGTATTGAGTCATGACTCTCAGCAACATATGATCATTAATAACAACTGGATTTTTTTTTCTTTTTTTTACATAAATTTTTCAAGAAAATGAAATGCGCATGATCTTACCATTGCCGATTATCCTACATGCAGCATGTTTTTCTAACATTTCCAGGTGCCCAAGTTCAAGGCTAGGCCTTTGCCTGACTTCCATGAAGTGAACCTTCCAGAAAAGAAGGTAAATGAACCTACCAAGCCTGCTCCTTTCAAGCTGATGGTGGACGAGCGTGGATCTGTGAAGAGTGAACGTTGGGAGCAAATGGTAAGTTTATTTTTTTTAATCCCCCCCCACCCCACTTACTGTGTAAGGAAACAACTGGACTTCTTGCAGAAGTACTAAGTCCTGTACATGAAGGAAATGGCCTGGGTGCTGGCTGGCTTTTATTTATTTAATTTTCCCCCCCTCCCCCAGTTGATGAAAAAAGGTTTTCTTTACTCCTGTCATAGATAAAAGAGGAGTTGAAGCAGCAAGCTGATGCAGCGTGCTTCAAGGCGAGACCCAATGCAGTCGTGCACAAGGAACCCTTTGTGCCCAAGAAAGAGTCCCGCTCCATCTTGGGTATGTTACACTTAACACATCCTGCAGTAGAGCTTGTGGCTGACTGTCTTGAACCTGTGACCCCTCACTGCTGGTTCTGCTTCACCGTGGTTTTGTCTGTGGTTCATGTCGAGCTTGCTGCTCTGCTAACTTCCCACCTCTACTATTTTTGTTTGTGTTTTTTTTTTTTTACTTCCCTTTCCACTGACTTCTCCCTCTACTCTGCCACACCATTTTGGTCACCTTTTATATCTATTGGCACTTTCTCAAGCCGATACTACCCACTCTGTAGTTGCCGAGGGTTTCCAGCTATTTACGGAGCAGCGGGCCAAAGAACGGCTGGAGTTTGAGCGGGTCATGAAGGAGAAGGAAGCGCTGAGGGCTCAGATGGAGGAGCGACAAGCCAGAGAGCAAGAGGAGCATGAGAAGGAAGAAATCGCCAGATTACGGCAGGAGCAGGTATATCGGGCAAGCTTCGTAGCGGTGGAATCTTAATCAATTTGTGAGCCATGTAGCATGGTATAAAGTATTGTACCTTCAGTACCCTCTAACCATACATTACAGGATCATAGGAATGAACTCTAAGTGATGTTACAATGTTGTTGTTTTTTTTTTTTTCTTAACACTTAGCTTAGCTTGAATGCATTGACAGTAAATTAAGTGTTTGAGCTGGGGTGTGTCTAAATAGCTTTCTCTTGCTTTTACAGGTGCACAAAGCCCAGCCAATCAGGCGCTACAAACCAGTCGAGCTGAAGCACAGCGAGATGTCTCTCACCGTGCCGCAGTCTCCAAACTTCTCCGACCGCTTTCGTCTTTAAAGTCTCATCAGGACAAATTGTACATAACTTTAAATGTTTTTGCTTCCTTTTAAATCACTTTCATTTGTTTCTTTTTGTTTCTTTTTGTTTGTTTTTTTAAGTTGTGTGCTTAGTCAGCAATGTTTTTTACCCTCTGAGGCTATAGGCTACACTCAGACTTGGACACTTGTTTGTGACTGTGATCCATTGCATTATGTGAACTGTTGTATAATACGTGTTCTCTCATTCTTCTCTACATGTAGCCTCTGCCATTTTCTGTCTTAATATTTTCCCTTCTTTTTGTAATGTATTAAAGGTGTATTAGAACAGTTTGTTGCATGATGTGGGTTTTTTCCTTTCTCTTCTCTCCTCTCCTACTTTTTCTTCCTACATTTGGCTGTTTGTTGGGGAATGATGCTATAAGGGCTGAGATGATGCTACAGTTGAATGTACTGAAGAAAAGTATGTTCTCCTGTATTAATGGACTATCCTGTTTGGGTACAATGTCTTGGATGGCTTTTTTAATAGATTTAAAACAAACCAAGAAAAGTAACATTCACATCTTGCACTTCAGCAAGATGTGTTAAGTCATTAATTCAGTAAATGTGTATAGGGCTGCGTGATGAGTCATATGATACTTAGACATTTCTGCGATGCATGGTCTGTATCATAACATACAGGTCTGCTAATGGCGGTGTCGCATTGTGTGGCTTATTATTATTATTATTATTATTATTATTATTTAGTTGAAGGATATTTGTATTTAACATATAGAAAAAGTTACTGATGCTCTAGAAGAACATCTTACCATTTTAAAATCCAATCTTTTGTCTCCAAAGTTTGTAAGAGGAAAAAGATTGCAATGTATCTTAGATGCATGCCGACAGTTTATCATGATCTTGATGTTTATTATCCAACCCTAATTCTACAGTTATACTATAATTTTCTATAATAGCAGCTCTGACGGTAGTGCTGCTGAAGACAAGTCTTCAAATTTTTAATAAAATTTTATATATATATATATATATTTATATTTATTTACTTTTTTTTAATAAAGTAGCCTTATCTAAGCAAACAGTCTAATAAACAGATTCATGTGTTAACAAAGAAAAACATTTATGGTTAAGCTTTCTATGAGGATATGTTTAACATTTTATGGAAGGAGTCTCCAGTGCAAGCACTCTGTGTTTTCTGCCACAGGAAGTTTCCATGGTGGAGGATATTGCACTTTCCGGTCAAGCAGTAACATTACAAACTGATTATTTATTTAATTAGTTTATTTAAACGCTTATTAACTGCAAAATAGGCTGTTGAGGGGACAATAAGCTTCTGTATCGTACAATAACAGGAACATGTTTTATGAATGTTCCACAATATTAACACTTGGACAACATGAACAATATTGTCTAGGTAATAGGAGTGTTCTATTTGTCCTCATCCTTTACCCTTCTGTGGTGATATTTTAATGACCATGGCCCATTCAGCATAGACACAGTATGGTATGTATAGGATTCATGTGTTATTGTCGTAGATCCGTGTGCCCCCTTGTTGAATGTGGCCAGCCTGACATACCTCATTTATCAGTTACTATTTGAAACTCCCCTCCAATCGTGTTCCCTGCTTGTTCTGGCTATTTCTGGTGTGGTGGTGGCCACTGAGCTCAGATAAAAGAAGAATCTGAAAGGTTGTTGCATTGGCAGCTTCAGGGGGAACCAGTCATAACCATTCTCTCTGTTCATGCTCTCTTCCTTAAGACTTGATATTAGACTGCCATCTCTGTAGGTAAGTGAGTGTGTGTTTGGACCATGATAATGCTGCTGATTCTTACATTCAGGGTCATGTTTAAGTTTTGACATGTTTGGAGATTTGCATGAAATTCCATTGTGTTTAACTTCCCTTATGTTTTTAAATGATATAAACCTGATTATTTTGTGTCTAATGTTATTGTCTGTGTGTGTTTATGAAAAGAAAAAAAAAAAAAAACAGAACAGACCGTTAATGGTATTAAAATATTCAAAGAATGTATTGATTTAAGATTGAAGGTCAAAGCGTTATGATTTATGACTTCTCAGTGACACTTACCAATTAGGTTCCTATATACATTTGAGGTTCAAAGGTTAAAGGTAATAAAACTTCTTGTCACAAACACCTGTTTACTTCTTTATTGCCTACAATTGACTTGTGCAGCTTGTTGCCTGCTTCTGCTGCCGGCTTGGTTGATGTTTAGTGAACGTGCTGTCTGTAAAGTGGCCCGCTTCTCCTGCCTGTGACCCAGCCACTGTGGAGGTCAAGATGGATGACCTGCACCGTAAACTAGATCAGCTTTTAGCACGTGGCTCTGGGGGAAGCTGCCCAATGTGTGGGCTCTGCACCCAACACAGCAGGCAGCAAGAGGCTACAGCCAGCCAGCTCTCAGCTCAGGCCAAGCTCCTCGAGAACCTCGAGAAGAAAGTCATGGACCTGAGGAATGCACTGGAGGAACTGACACATGGTAGGTTTACTGATACGATGTGACGCCCACTTTCTGCAATTGATGGTTTTCTGAGTATATACTGTGTGTTCTGAAGTGTGTTCAGAAATATTCTAATATAATAAGTTGAAATATCCACTGAAATGATTTTATTTTTCATTATATTATATTAAGCGGCATTTTTGCATGTGTCCCTTAAACTTTAAAGGTCTAGAAGAGAGGTCTTTTGAGAAAGTGTCTGTACCTTTAGCAGCTCTGCAAAGAAGGAAATCTTTGCCTGTACGGACATCGGTGGTAAGCAGAGATCCATTACACTGCTTAATTTTTCAATCTTAATTCACTGCATACCTACTTCACATTGTTAATCTATAATAAACGCCCTTATTTTTAGTAACCGTATCATAATATTTCATTTTTAATTGATGTTAGGTTTCTTGGAGGTTTCATATGATCATTGCATGCATAAGATGTTTTCAAATGACCATTTTTATCGGCTGTCCATTGCGTCCATTCAACCACAGGATGAAGTCTATGTGCAGTTGGATAAACTCAGAGATCAAAAAATAATCCAGCATACTTTTAATGCACCCTGTGGGAAAGGTCACAAAGGTACCTATTTTGTCTTCAAACACTATGTCTGTTAGACTCCATTAACTTGGAAAGTTGGCATAGATCCTTTTAAAGAGTAATCTGCTCTGACGTGATACTATAAGAGTGGTTGACTGGTATGTTTAACTATAGACACTGTGTCCCAGAACACACCTGTCAGGAGTATAAAAAGCAAATGAACTCATCGATAGCTAGCATACAGTGAGATAGCATGGTTAATTGAAAAAGGAGACTCCAAATGGTGTGAATGTTAAATGCCCAATGCTGTTTGTTTCTCTGTTCAGACATTCTGATTGAAGACACAGAAGGTGAGGGGCTAAGAGGTAATGCATCACCACTCAGAAATGATTTTTCAGACAACAAAGTTCAGTACGATCCTCAATCACACAAAGAAGTTAACAAAGATATATCAAAAGTGACCCCATGCTGGTCAACATCACAGCCTGGGAATAAAACACCTAATACAGCCAAGATCGGCAAAGCAAAATCACCATTAATCCAAAATAATCCCAAAACAACAGGAGTGGCTGCTTATACAGCTGCAGCGACCTCAAAGATGGATGCACCTTCACGAAAAATACTTACACTCCCATCAACGATGCATATTCCAGCACCAGAGATGATTACTACACCACCAAGGATAAGTCCACCACCACTGGAGATGACTATGCCAAAACCGAAGATGAGCACACCTCCGCCAAAATTGGAGACAATTACACCTTCGCAGAAGATTGTACCACCGATTCCAGTTACAAAAAGCACAACAAAAACAACACCAAAGATCACACAAGCTCCTGTTCCCTTTAAAGCAACTGTGTCTTCATCTAACACAACAACCATACAAACTTCAGTATCTACTGGATCTACAACACTAGTAACAAATCAGAAGATCCAAGGTTTATGGACTGCTCCAGTCACAACAACATCTCCAACTCTGGTTACGTCCATGTCCAATAATCTACCAAGGTTTAATGTAACAGATAATACTGCACCACCATCATCAGTCCATAGTCTTCAAAAGGCAAGTTTGGGAGTTCCTATTATATTGTCACAAGGCAAAGAGATGTCTTTGTTTAAATCCCCTCAATCACCTGTGTCGGAAACAGTAGACTCCCAGCCAGACAGCCCTATCACAAAACCAATGCCAGGAAGAGATGAATTGCTATCGCCAAAGACAATTAGACCTCCTGTCACAAGTTTGGTCACCTCCATGCCCAATTCTCCACCAGAATCCACAGCTACAGAGGATGTTGCACCAAGCCATAAACTTCGAAAGGTGATGAACGCTGGTGCTCCAGTAGCAACAGCACAAAACATAGACAAGCCTTCAACAAATGCACCAACAACAACACTAGCAACTAAATTGTCTACATTATCACCTCCGACACTTTCAGCAGCAACCTCCTTTCTTAAACATGTCTACAGCTGTCCTGACTCCTTGCAAAGGTAACGTGAGCAAGTAAGAGTGAAACAAGCTTTTGTCTTATACTATTCTTTGCATCCAACTGGCCAAAGCAATGCCTTGTACTATTACCTAGTCTTCAGGCCACTGGAGGAAAGGCTGAGTCAGGTACCACAACACCACTGTTCGGGAAGCCTGGCAATGCATCAGCAGGCATCACCTGCACTGGACTGCTAAAAACTGGAGGAATACAGATCAAAATAAGCTCAGAGCCTGAGAGAACCACAACTCGGACCAAAAGGGCACCCAAAACCTGCTTCAAAATTATAGGTAAGAAACAAAAGAGAGAATCAAAAACTAAACCAAAGAAATAGTCGATAAGCCAAGACTTGCTTGGTGTTCAACGTTTGCTTCTTTGGTTTTGGAATGAAGCTTCAAGGCGAATGTATAGCTAACAAATTTAGGGAAGGTTATATCCTCCAGTTTAGCATCGTTCAAACTGTATGCCAAGATCACCACACGCTCTGTTCAAACGATGTCTTGTGTTTCGTGTATGATTATGATTTCATGCGCTGTTTTCTATTAAAATGGTCATGGGGCCATCTAGAACCTGGAATCACTTTCTTCTGCTCAAGCTTCAGACGTAAGAAGGAGGTGTGGCTCAAAATTTGAAGGCGGAATTGTACGTTAGAAGTGAAATTGGTGTATTTTAGACTCATTCTTTATTAAGCAAGGTAAGCTTGCTGCCTCACAGATCCAGTGACCACGGTTCGATCCTGATCTCAGGTTACTGTGTGTGTAGAGCTTTATATGTTCTCCCCATGTTTGTATGGCTTTCCTCCAGGTTCTCTGTATTCGTCTCGCTGTCCAAAAACATGCAGCTAGGTGGATTGGCTAAGCTAAATTGCCCGTATGTGTGAATGAGTGTGTGACTGTGTATGTGCATGGTGCCTTGAACTAGCATCCCATCTGGGTTGAATTCTCCCGCCTTGCGTACAGTGTTCCTGGGATATGCTCTGGATCCGCTGTAGCCTTGACCAGGATAAAGCGGTTACTAAAGATGAAAGAAAATGTCCATTACTTGTTAACAATGTTCACCTTGTAGTTTCAGTTTAAAACGAAAGAAGCAAACTCCAGACACTAAACGTGTCTTGGCTACATTTCAGTTGAATAGGACGCTGTGTAATGTTTTTGTTATGGTTGTAAATTTCTTATGAGGACTCATACAAACTATTTCTGGCCTGAGTAGTGCTTTATATTTTGTAAGCCTTGGGGCAGTGGTGGCTCAGTGGTTAAAGGCGCTGGGTTATGGCTCAAAAGCCCCAGCACTGTCAAGCTACCACTGTTGGGCCCTTGGGCAAGGCCCTTACTGCTCAGTTGTATAAATGAGATAAATGTAAGTCGCCTTGGATAAGGGTGTCTGCCAAAATGCCATACATTTAAATGTAATGTGTCATTTTAAAGGTCACTAGGTTGACAGGTAGAGAAAATAGACTTGATTTGTTGTGCTTCATGTCCCTTGTATTTTACAGAATGCTTTAATTGGTAGATTTGTGCCCTCAAAAATATCTGTTCACAATTTAATCTGCAAACTTTGTTGTTGTTGTTGTTTTTTTTCCAGATTATTTTGTACATTTTGCAAACATGAGATGAGATGCGGACATAAATACAGGAGTTAATATGATAATACGATGGTTATTTCATTGCTGATATCTACACATTAAAATATATAAAGCACAAGTTTTGAATTTGACCTTAAGACCTGGTATCCAGAACAGGCTAATCCCTGGCTTCATTGCTGCCCTGTACACATTACTTGCAGCTGTTCAGACCTTGGGAAACAGACGGAGAGACATAGATCAGGTGTCGGCATGCCCAGCATGCCTTTTTTATTGTGTTGCATCATACAAAATACCACTACGGTACACAACACTTCGTTTTGTTTAATGTGTAATGTCACATTAAGCTAGCTCAGACAAGCTATTTTAACTCCCGATCAAGAAATTCTTTCACAGCTAGCATTGTCGTGATGAACATCATACGGTGTAAAGCAGCCTTAAATCACTTCTCATACAGCCCTAAAACTGTAGTCAGGTCAGTAAGCAATGAATAAAACACCGCCTCTGAGAATTGTGAAGACTCTGACTCTTATTATTCTATTCAATTATTCATAATCATCTCAGATTTGTGAGGAAGTTAAAACAAACGTTTCTCCTGCTCTGCGTAGACGATGTTCCTCCACAGCCAGCGCCTTTCCCACATCGCTGTGTGTCTCTAAAGACGAGTCCACCATCTGACTTCAGTATCCACACCCGAGAAGTGCTGGGAGGGTGAGCTCAAAATAGGACTAATGATACAATATTTGTTCTAACTATTATACTATAAAGCCAATCATATAGACATGAATTGTTCATGGAGACTCCGTGTCATTGTGTGATTGCTGCGACGGACTTAAGAGTATTTAACAGTTTTTCCATGGTTTATAGCGATACAAATAAACATAATGATGCATTCATTTCTTTTAATTGAGTACAAAAAGGCACGTCATACATTCAACTAATATTCTCTCATTTTAGTGGACGTTTCGGCAAGGTCCACAAATGCACAGATAATAAATCCAGGCTACGACTGGCAGCAAAGATCATCAGTTCGAGAAGTGCCAAAGAAAGGGTGAGCGCTCCTTCCTTGACCTTCCTTTCAGTTCAGGAAACTGTGAAGGTGAGCAGAAGTGAACTGTGGAACTTTTCGTGTTTGGCAGGAAATGGTGCTGAATGAGATCGAAGTAATGAACCAGCTGAATCACCCCAACATCCTTCAGCTGTTTGATGCCTTCGAGACCAAAAATCAAATAGTGTTGGTACTGGAGTAGTGAGTATCACTCAGGTTGTTACCTATATATTTTTTTAAATGCTCAATTAAGTGAAAACGAAATAAATAACAACAGTGAAAGTGAGTTGGGGCGTACACGTAAATGTACATTCAATAAAATGGAGACGAAAAATAACGATGTTATACTGTGCTACATCTTCGTAGCGTGTTTAGTTTAGGAATTTGTTCACATTTTCCAGCTCCAGTAATAAGTCGTCACCCCCCTCCTCCTCCCCCTCCTCCTCCTCCTCCCTTTGAAGCAGACCCCTATTCTCCATCCCTTCTTGTAACCTCGTGTTCACACTGGCAGCATATTTTGCATTATGGCACTCAACTCTATGTTGGTTGCTAGTGGGGGTTTCTATCTTGAATTTATTGTTGGTTGTCATGGTTTTCATCATAGCTCCAGGCTATTACATCACTATCTACACAATGCATGCAAAACCACTCATTTGAGGCTCTGTTGAAAGTGTTTGCCCTTTCATTGGGAGATCACGAGTTTGAATCTCAGCGATGCCGTTCATGGCCGACAGCCAATGGAACAAAATTGGCTGTGTTTTCTGGGTGGGAAGGACGTCATGTGCTTACAGCATTCGGCAGATGCCCTTATCCAGAGTGACTTACATTTATAAATTGATTTATACAATTGAGGGTTAAGGACCTTGCTCAAGGGCGCAGCAGTGGGATTTGAACTCACAACCTTCTGGTCAGAAATCCCATGTCTTAACCACTGAGCTACCACCACCAATTAGAAGGCTGATGTCTTAACTCGTGTACAGTATGTGGAAGATGGCGGATATTACTTGCTTCTGAGCGTGTTACGCTGCCCTGTGATGCAGCATGAGCAGCAGTTCGAAAATATGCAGTTGGCTGGTATCACGTGCCTCGTAAAAAGTACGTGTTAGCCTTCACCCTACCTCATTTGACCAGATCTGAACAAATCAGTTGTTTCAATCAAATATGAAAATTCCAGAAGGAAAATAAATCCATTTAGTGTTAGGATGAGCCAGACATAATGTTTGCATTTTATGATTTTAATTATATTTCTTTACACAAAGCACTTAAATCCTGTAGGTTACATGGCCAGTATCACAAATCTAAGGGAACATAAATACCAACCTTGACTCTTATTGTTATTGGCTTCTCGTTTGCATGAAGTTGAACTTTTTCCTCATCACTTGGGTTGCTGTACTGTATGTGTGGAATTGTACATTTCTCTGCATGTCTGTATAAGTTTCCTCCAAAAAATGGGTAGGTGGATTGGTGACTCTAAATTGCCCCTGTCTCTGTGTGTGTGTGTGTGTGTGTGTGTGTGTGTGTGTGTGTGTGTGTGTGTGTGTGTGTGTGTGTGTGTGTGTGTGTGTGTGTGTGTGTGTGTGTGTGCCCTGAGATGGACTATGTTGTCCTATTCACGGTGTACTGTATTCCCGCTTCAAAACCAAGCCTCTAATCCACCACCACCCTGAACACGATAAAACAATTACTGAAAATGAATGAAAGAATTCAGTCTTTAATAATGCGCTGTTAGTTATTTAGTTTTGAGAATGAGAATAACAGTTGATCATAAATATCTCTGGTTATTGTTGTTGTTTTTTTTTTTTTGACTGCTCATATTCAGAATTGTAAAATATAAGGCTTTTTATTGAACAACACAAGACATCAGAGGTTCAGGCCAGCGGTTCTAAGGACATTCTGAATTACCTGTAGTGTGGAGGGAGGGGAGCTGTTTGAGAGGATTGTGGATGAGAGCTGTCCCCTGACTGAAGTGGACGCCATGGTGTTTGTGAAGCAGATCTGCGAGGGAGTCCAGTACATGCACCAGATGTATGTCCTGCACCTCGACCTAAAGGTATGACCCACTGTCACGCATTCAACAGCTGTAACACAAGTGTTAATCAGCGTGTCTTACGAGCTGCTTCACTTTCAGCCGGAGAACATCCTTTGTGTGAATCGGTCGAGTCATCAGATCAAGATCATCGACTTTGGGCTTGCCAGAAGGTAGAGTGTGTGTGTTAATCTCTTTCAGATACTTGTAAATATCTGTCAGGGCTTTGGACTTGCTATGCTGTGTTTTGGCCCATTCTTCCCACATGTTGTCTTCCCTCTGTCGATTAATTGTGTCATTACTGCCACCTATGGCTCATTTCCCCTGTGTGTGTTTAAGTTGCCCTGTTCCTTAGTTTCCTGGCTAATAGTGGTTAATAGTGTTGCTAGGCTAGTCCTTCATGTCTCATTGAACTTTTACCCCATGTGAGTCCATCTTTGCAACTGGGTCCCTGTGGCTTGCTGGTAGCGCATCTGACTCTCACACCGCAGACCTGAGCTTTAGTCCCGGCCCTGACAAATATCTACCAGAGTGTTTACATGTACAAAATAAACAGCAGTCTCTTTTTGGCAATACTTTGATTACCATGGTTACACGCACTACGAAATCTACTAATAACAGATCTACATAATAACATAATCTGATAATAACAGATCTTTGGTCCCTATAACCATCGGCTCTTTTCTCCTGTAGGTACAAACCACGAGAGAAGCTCAGAGTTTCGTTCGGGACACCTGAGTTCCTGGCACCAGAGGTGGTCAACTTTGACTTTGTTTCCTTCCCTACAGATATGTGGACTCTAGGAGTTGTCACATACATGCTGTAGGTCACGCATATACATTTCCATACTGTTGTTTAAATTTGTCAAATTTGTGAAAAGGAATGATTGTTTTGACTGAAAATCCTCACAAGCAACTCTAAAGAGAATAAAAGAATACGTTTGAAGAAATTAAAAAAATTTAATTCTCCAAACAAAAAACCCCCCAAAAAACTCAAACCACCCAAAAAAATGTATGTATTTATTTATTTATTTTAATTTCACAGATAATTTATACAAGCCAGTGAGGCAGAATCATGATCGAATCTCTGTTTGTCAAGCAGATCAGGATTGAAGGCCGTGCTGATCAGCTGAACAGGGCCAGGATTGAGTTTTGACCTCATATGAGGTCATATAATTTCTGTAGTTTATCTAAGCAAGCTGCACATTTATTAACATATATGTTAATGCTGAATCAGAGATAACTGAAGTGTTTGATTCCTCTTATACCACAGGAATTCCAATGATTACGGTTTTTATTCATTAAGAAACTACACGTCATACTGTGTGCATAAACTTTTGACCGGTAGTGTAAGAATATAACGGACAGTCCGACAGAACTAACTGTATTCTCAATGGCCATGGTGTAACTGAACATGCCTGAGCTTGATGTTTTGCAGAGACATTGCAGTGACATTAGGATTTTCGTGCATAATGTGTGAAGCTAGGGTTTAAAATCACAGAAGGCGGAGCCAGCTGGAGAAATTGTGCCAAACTTTTCTTCTATTGCCCACAGATTAAGCGGCCTATCTCCATTTCTGGGTGATGATGACAGCGAAACCCTAAACAACGTATTAACAGTCAACTGGTACTGTCGTCTTTTACCCTAACATCCTGAACATTTTCATAGTACTTTTCAACCTAATCTCTGTACGCAACCTCTGTACTGTATGTATAATGTACAGTGCATGTGAATATTCATTAAATGAACAAAGCAAGTGAAAAAATGGTTATATAGTTAAAGAGAAGCTACTGAATTCCTTTAATAAACATATATACAAAACAAATATGTATAGAACATTTGAATGAAATCTTCAGGCGATTGTAAATTATGCTTTAAATCTGTATAATTTACCCTTCCAGACTAGGGACTGCATAAGAACAGTCCCAAGTCCCTAACTCCTTCATTGTTAAAATGTCATCGTTTCAATTCATGATGTACAGTCGTATATTTTAAACAATTATTGACAGCATTCACCAACTGCCCTTAGACGTCCATTATAAGTGAGTTTGGGTTTGAGTTCTTTCTCAATACAGAGAATTATGACAAAATTCATGTCCGTGGTAATTGCACATAGAGATTAGACCGAAAAACAGCAAAACTGTTTTTCAGCATTTTGTTTCGTGCAATATTTACTCTCAGTGTTATTTCCCTGCACAGGTATTTTGACGAGGAGACCTTTGAGCATGTCTCAGCTGAGGCCAAAGACTTCATCTCCAACCTGCTCATCAAAGAGAGGAGGTGAGGCATGGACACCTTTAGGAGATCTAATGCATTCATCTGAATTCGGACGTGGGAATTTGGAGCTCGGAAATGTGTCATTTCAGAACTCCACCTTGTCGAGCTTTTTTTCTACAAACTGGAGGGGAAAAAAAACACATGGATGTCAAATCTTTTAAGTCTTCAAGTCTTTTATTTGCTCTGTCTGAGCACCAAAAGCTCATGAACTAGCAACGACCTAGCCAGCTAACATTAGCGATATGAGTGATAACTTTAATGTTCATGATACACCATCTCAAAACAGAGAACTGTCTGGTCAGTGCTATAGATTTAAGGAGCTACTGACTATGTATTTTGATGCAATAGGTAATACTCAATATAATCATTTAAAAAGTAGTATAAAGCGATCTAAAGATATTATAATATACTATATAATCATGTACAGTGGCAAAGTGGTACATTATTTACTGTAGATGGCAGCCATATTGAACTTTCCATGTCGAAGGGGAATTTTCTTTGGTTTTCTTGGAATGTCAGGAAGGTTTCCGCAACCCTGATGTCACGTAAACCGAGCATATAAATAGGTCGGTAATTAAAAGGAGCATTCTGCCAACACTATTGTTTAATATGTTATTTGTCATGATATGTAATGGATACTGTACCAGAGTTTTGCATCTTTGCATTTTGGCTATGTGATGTGACTCATGAGGTGAAAACTCTGCCAGGGTCATAAGGCGAGGAATGGGGCTCCGGCATGTTTCACACTAGTTATACATATAAGATTTACACAGCTACGAGCCAGACAGGGCTAATTATTCTCACTCTTTCTCTTTCTTTTCTCTTTTGCAGTGGACGTCTTAGTGCTGCTCAGTGTCTTAAGCACCCCTGGCTGAATAATATATCAGAGAAAGCAAAAGGCAATAATATTATCCTAAAGTCACAGGTTCTCCTCAGGAAATACATGGCCAGACGGCTGTGGAAGGTAAAAAAAAAAAAATTCTACATTCATACACATAAAACAATATGCCATATGTAATAATCGTTCTATGTGCTCTCTCTCTCTCCCTCCTTTCATGCAGAAAAACTATATTGCTATAGCAGCAGCCAATAGGTTTAAGAAGATTGGCAGTTCAGGATCCCTCACAACACTGGGAGTTTGAAATGTTGCTCATCACTGACTTGTACCAAATGTAATGTTATTTGATCATGTCTGTGCGCTTACTTGTTCAAGACGCCATGTTAATATCTAAAGATAAACAGAAGTAATGTTACAAATATTTAAGTAAATTTTATTCCTGCCTCAGGCCCAGTGTTCCCAGAATAGGCTCCAGAGATACCATGACCCTGATCAGATCAGAACAGTACAGGCGTTAATGTTTGCAATGTTAGACTTTTGGCTCCAGTGCAAACTGAAGAAGTAAACATGATGAGTTTCATTTCTGTGTAGCGTTTTTTTTCCTTATAGCTGAAATAAGAATAGGAAGCACACTAGTAAAAACAAACACCAGTAATTCCCCACAATATGAATATGAATTGATACTACGGACTATTCGTTTTAAGGCTGCAGCACTGATGTCATGTCTTGTTTAAGATTAAACTTAAACCAAGTCTTAACAATATGGGTTTTCTCTTTATTAAGCAGTTGCACATGCACTGTGCAAAATATTTTTTGGTTCAGATTCCAGTGAATGCCTAAACATTACAAAAAAAACTGAAGATACATTTTCTCTTCAATATCAGATGCATCAGGTGACTTAGTGGTTATCACACTTGCCTCGCAACTCCAGGGTAGGGGGTATGATTCTCACCTCCGTCCTATGTTCATGGAGTTTGCGTGTTCTCCCTGTGCTTTGGGAGTTTCCTCTGGGTACTCTGGTGTCCTCCCTCCACAGTCTAAAGACATGTGTTGTATAGGCTGATTGGTGTGTGAATGTGTGTGATTGTGCCCTGCGATGGGTTGGCACCCTGTCCAGGGTGTCCCCCACCTTGTCCCCGGGGATAGGCTCTAGGCTTCATGTGACCCTGTGTAAGATAAGCGGTTCAGTAAATGGATGGTCATCAGCATGAAATATTTTTCTATATTTTTATTTTAGAATTTTTGTTTAAGATATTGAAAGATTTTTTGTGTGTATTTCTGGTATAATATTTGATCAGTTTTTTATTGATGGTATTCCTACACATGGACAATCTATTTGCTTCTGAATATACCATACTGTGCAAAGTGTTATACACATGCAAAGATATGCTATAAATCAAAGGTACCGTCAACAAATAATGACAATTAAACATTTCTACAAAGCAGTAAACAGTAATATGCTTAAAAAGGCAATATTTAGCATGACATTCCTTTGATTTTGAAAAATGCATCAGCAGTGTCAGGTAGTTTGTGCAGTTTTATAAGGAAATTAGCGATCTTATACATAACGTATAAAACTAAACTAAACATAAATACTTTTACTGAGCATCTTGGAGAATCTAACACACTTCTGTAGACTTCTGTGACTGTCACACTTGCTTCTGTTTTTGCAGGCAAAACTCGACAGACCTAATTATGGTTTTTGTCTTAAAACTTGTCTAATATTTTATATGTTACTATATGTCAATTATGCAGATGTGTTAAAATAAACATCTATAACAACGCAGTTCAGTAAGTGACATTTAGAAAAAGTCAAACTTCATATGACATGCAATTTTAAGCAATAATAAAAACTGTAAATAGTCTGGAAATGTTTTTAATATGTTTATGCACAAAATGGTTAAGTAATAATAATAATAATAATAATAATAATAATAATATTAACATGAATAATAATAATAACACTAACAACAACAATAATAATATTAACATGAATAATAATAATAATAATAATAATAATAATAACAATAATCATTAACAACAACAATAATATTAACATGAATAATAATAATAACAACAATAATATTAACATGAATAATAATAATAACAACAATATTAACATGAATAATAATAATAACATTAATAACAACAATATTAACATGAATAATAATAATAACATTAATAACAACAATATTAACTTGAATAATAATAATAATAACAACAATAATATGAACATGAATAATAATAACATTAACAACAATAATATTAACTTGAATATTAATAATAATAACAATAATCATTAACAACAATAATATTATTAACATGAATAATAATAATAATAATAACAATAACAAGAATATTAAAATGAATAATAATAATAATAAAAATAATAATAACAACAATAACAATATTAACATGAATATAATAATAACATTAACAACAATAATAATATTAACTTGAATAATAACAACAACAACAACAATATTAACATGCATAATAATAATGATGATAATAATAGTAATAATAACAATAATAATAATAATAAACATAAATGAGTGTTCCTATGTTCATTTCCTGAGTGCCCTGCCCTTGTGAAGCGCAAGTGTAACAGTAAATCATGCCATGGGGAGTGTTTCATGTGGGATGAGGGTGGAGTGAGTAACCAGTGCCATCACAGCAGAATAGGAAACCAGATATCCGCCCACGCATTATAACTGTTTACTGCTTTAACCGGTATCTAAAACTTAAGGTAAGTGTTTACAGACATGTGTTTCAATCTATATGATTATGATGAAAAAATAAATAAATTGCACTTACACCTCTACTGTTTTTTTTTCTTTCTATTTTTCTAATTTGTAAGTCGCTTTGGATAAAAGCGTCTGCTAAATGAATAAATGTAATGTAATGTAATGTATTATAGTATGAAGATATTTTAAATGGAGTAAACAGAGTGACAAATGTTTTGTTCTCGGGAATAATTTGTGCTGCTGGGAAGTCCTTTTTTTTGTCAGTCTGTTCACATGTAGAAATATCAGAGAAATTAGAGTTTTGCTGCAGCAGTCAAACAGTGACTACGTTTACATGGACGGCAGTAATCTAAATATTGAGCTTAATCTGAGTAAGATAATAATGTGATTAAGGTTGGAAACATGGGTCGCTTTTAGAATACTCCTGTCATGTTCCCGTTTTACATGTTTTAGAACATAATTAGATTAACAGCCCGCGTCATTACGTCACCGCGCCACGCCGTCCGACGTCCCTCCAGAATTTCACGTATCAACATACAGTTGGTCTTCGTTATGGTACCGTATACAGTTCTGGGTGTTTTTATTTATTATTTTTTTTACGAACGCTTTAAGTGCAGTTAATTATTTGTCATGCTGTACGTGCTAATAGACGACTGCTTGAAGCGGTGGGTGTGTCCCAAATCGCGTAGTTACCGCCTATATAGCAGCCGAGATACATGTATTTTTCCCCACTACAGGCCTGTAGTAGGAAAGTATGCGATTTGGGACACAGCCGAACTCTCTTGTTCGCCGTAAAACGTAAAACTGTCGTGTGTGATCGTGTCCTGTCGCCAAATGCGGTGAAAACTCCCACACGACGTTCATAATGTGATTAAGGTGTTTACATGTCTGTAATACACGTCCATAATGCGACTAAAACAGTAGTACTCCACCTGTCTTAATTAGATTATTACTTACTTCGATTATGACCTTAATTAGATTAAGGTAAGTAAAAATTGCTGTTTACATGGTAGTTTCTTAATTAGAGTATGGTGTTAATTAAGAGATCTTAATTAAGATTAAGAGTGGATTATTGTTGTCCATGTAAACGCAGCTTGTGACACTTGTTTTGTTCTCGGGAATAATTTGTGCTGCTGGGAAGTCCTTTTTTTTTTTTTTTTTTTTGTTGTTTTTTTTGTCAGTCTGTTCACATGGAGAAATATCAGAGAAATGAGAGTTTTGCTGCAGCAGTCAAACAGTCATTTGTTTGTAAATAGGAACGTTATATTGTTTGTATTGTATCCAGCAGACATTATTACTTTTTCCTGTCTGAGCTTGTTTTAATTACAAATACGTTCACTAGCTTTCATAAATTGACATTGGACGTAAAGATGAAACATTACCTCGGATTTTGTCAGCAGATACACGGATTCTTGACTAAAACATGAAGACTGTTTTAAACTGGAGGAACTCCTCCTCCCTTTTAACCCAGAGGTTCTCAACGTTTTGTAACTAAAGCCCCCCCAAGCCTCCCCTGTCATGTGGCATAAAACCAAACTCATATCATATGGTTCTAAATAGAACATTTAAGGAGAGGAAATCTGTAGGGTGCTAGAAGGAAGCTTATATTCCTCTACTATCTACAGTCTTAGAATAAATGGATGCTTGCAGAACCCTAAAGTGTTTGGTTTTTGTTTTTGCACAACTAGAAGAAGCCTTAATGCAAGGTAGGTCGAATGGGGTTATGAAAAATACCCACAATCATTGTTTTATAAAAAAGACATTAATATCAAGTAATTGAGTCATTTCGTACACAATGTGGCCAAATAACTAAATAGAATGAAGGACGGAGCTCATCGGTTTAACATTCCTGTGCATGAAACCTCTAAACATTTTACAGTTGGACTTGAAAGCCTGATGGACATGGATGCTTGGGCTCTGATGCATGAATGCCGCATTTAATATATAAATTATGTAGGCGAGTGTGTGAACAATGTGAACGCTTGTGCTGCTGCTGCTTAAACCAGGCTCCTCTGCTTCACATCAGCCCAAATCACACAACCCCCTTATTGTCCTATAACAACACAACACTTCCCACTAAACTGGTAAATCAGTGCAAGGAAAATTCCTTTGGTTTTTAGTTACTTACATTACAAATACGTCCATACAGTATGTTTCTAACATAGTCCAATTTTCAAATGTTCATTCATAATTCAAAATGTCCATTTGAGGTCATCCTGAAAAGTTGGGAACCCCTAAGTAAAGGTTTCACAGTATACCTTTGCTATCACTTTTTTCCACCCACTCCTTTACTCTCCACAGAATCTAAACCATTGAAAAGCCAGCTACTGCTCCATCTTAATGAGGTTATTTAAGGCATTCCTCTCAGCTCCACACTTTATCCAGACATCACTGAACATCACAGTACAGCTACATTAAAGACAAGTTTATAATGTTACATTTCTGATGTAATTTTCTTATCCTTTTCAGGATCCAAATTTAAAACATTATGGCTTTGGACGGAAGACTGAAGTGGGTGAAGTTCCTGCTTTTATCCTTCAACTTTGTCTTCTTTGTAAGTTTTCAGCATCATACATCATTTTAAGATCATTGTAACATCATTGTAACATCATTGGGGACTAGCCATTAGATACAAGCCAACATTAGATACAATCGCAACATTATTAGGGATTTCATATGGTTTTTTGCCTGATTCGCTCATTTGTCTGGCTTCATACTAATAAATATTCATAGACGCCAGTCTTGGTAACCACTTTACACCTCTTTATTGGTTGCAATATATGGGAAAATGTTGATTTGATCTGGAAAGATCAATGAGCTTCCTGTGATATCTTTAACCCAGATAGCCGAAATAAAACTTTGTTTAATAAATGTTAATTCCTGTAAGGCAAGGCAAGGCGAGGCAAATTTATCTGTATAGCACATTTTCAACAACAGGGTAATTCAAAGTGCTTCACATAAAACATAAAAGCAACACAAAGCAACATTTAAAAAGAAAAGACATTAAAAATATATAAAAATAAATAAAAAAGTAATAAAAAAATAAAAACAGGTTAAAACAGATTAAAAAGGTTACAGTGCAGCATAAGATATTAATTAAAATACCATGATGATTTAATTAAAAGCAGCAGCAAAAAGAAAAGTCTTCAGTTTTGATTTAAAAGAACTGAGAGTTTTTGCAGATCTGCAGTTTTCTGGGAGTTTGTTCCAGATATGTGGAGCATAAAAACTAAATGCTGCTTCTCCAGGTTTGGTTTTGACTCTGGGAACAGAAAGCAGACCTGTTCCAGATGACCTGAGAGGTCTGGATGGTTCATAATGTACCAGTAGATCAGAAATATATATTGGACCCAAACCATTCAGTGCTTTATAAACCAACAACAGTATTTTAAAGTCAATTCTTTTACAGAGAGGAAGCCAGTGCAACGACCTCAAGACTGGAGTTATATGATCTACCTTTTCAGTCTTAGTGAGGACCCAAGCAGCAGCATTCTGAATCAACTGCAACTGTCTAATTGATTTCTTATTTAGCCCCGTAAAGACACCGTTACAGTAGTCGAGTCGACTGAAGACAAATGCATGGACAAGTTTTTCTTGCTGAGACATTAGTTCTCTAACCCTTCGAATATTTTTAGGTAGGTAGTAGGCTGACTTTGTAACTGTCTTAATATGGCTGTTGAAGGTCAAGTCCGAGTCCATGACTACACCAAGATTACTGACTTGGTCAGTGGTCTTTAACGTTACAAACTGAAGCTGAGCGCTGACCTCTAATCGCTTCTTCTTAGCTCCAAAAACAATAACTTAGTTTACCAGAGTGGCATTTCTCCATGGAGATCTTTTCTTACCAGAGACCACCTTCACCTTAATGGGTGCAATGGTGTCGATAACATTTGTAATTTTAGAACTGAAATGATCTACAAGCTCATCTAATGAGACCCATGAGAGGGCGGGTGTGGAAGAGAAAGCCTGAACAAATATTTCACTGGTGTTCTCAGTGATTTGTTGTTTTTTGATTACCTCTGTTTGAACTTTAGTATGCACGGAGATAGCGCTCTCAAAGAATACACAGGAATGATCAGCGAGAGCAACATCAGTTACCACAACCTTTGAGATGTTCAGACCCTTGGAGATGATTAAATCCAGAGCATGCCCCTTATTGTGCATGGGCTCAGTCACATGCTGAGTCAGTCCATAGTTATCAAGAACAATACACAGTTCTTTAGTCTCTCTGTCCTGGGGGTTGTCAACATGGATGTTAAAATCACCAACAATAACTACACAGTCAAAGTCGATACTAATTATAGCCATTAGCTCAGCAAAGTCATCAAAAAAGGCTGCACAGTATTTAGGTGGCCTGTATACATTTAGAAATATAGATTGAGAAGAGGAATTCAACTGAAGAGCCACATATTCAAAAGAATCAAAATTTCCATAAGACATCTTCTTACACTGTAGAGAGTCATTAAACAAAATGGCAACTCCACCTCCTTTCTTGTTTACCCTATTTTCACTTACAAACCTGAAGTTTGGAGGGGAAGACTCAATAAGAACAGCTGCACTGGTATCTTGGTCTAACCAAGTTTCAGTTAAAAACATGAAATTAAGATTGTGCTTGATTATAAAATCATTAATTAAAAATGTTTTTCCTGCCAGAGACCTAATATTTAATAAGGCTAAATTTAGTGTGTTAAAAACTGTCCCATCTGTCCCATTTTTTGCAACAGGCTGTGGCTGACGAGTAATTAATGCTAAATTTGCAGAATCTGCAAAGCGTTTTCTCTTTCTCAGCAGATTCACTGTTCTATTTCTCTTACCTATCAACACAGGAATTGAGAAAGCTACTGGCACACTGGGCCCTGGCTTGTCCTCGTAGCCAGGGCCCAGCATATATCAGTTAAATTTATCACCCTGTACATTCTTCTCCTGCTTCTTGTTGGTGGTATTTAGTCGTGAGTTAATATGCTCTTGTCCATTATTCTGGGTCCGTGGAAATGTAGTGTCGTTCAAACATAGTCCATTCACATCCACATTCACTTCTAACCTGTGTATTTTGGTTCCCAGCACTGCAATTTTCTGTGGAAGATTCTGGAAGTCGTCTAACCTGTGGATTTTGGTTTCCAGAGCTGTAATTTTTTGAATAAGTTTCTGGAAGTCATCCATGGAGAAGGGAGGCATCTTGTTGCTAATTAGCCTTAGCTACAACTCCAGTCGTAGACTTGTAATACCACTCCAAAGACACGAACACAGACGTTCTTAACAAGGCTGAATATTTCAGACACTTTGTGTAGTAATAATAATAATAATAATAATAATAATAAAAAATAAAGATAAATAAATAAATAACAACAACAACAACAACAACAACAACAACAACAACAATAATAATAATAATAGTGTAATAACACTCCAAAGACATGAACACAGACGTTCTTAACAAGGCTGAAAATTTCAGACACTTTGTGTAATAATAATAATAATAATAATAATAATAGTGTAATAATACTCGCATCTTACAGTGATGACACAGCAGTCTCTGTAGCGAGATCCCGTGGTCTGAATACTGGGGAAACCCCCTTCTGATTACATATCTTAGAGGTGGATGCAAAATTTGGAAAACTACAATGGTTATGAAGGATATTTGTGTGGGAGGGGAGGGACGAGAGAAGGGGAACTGGAGGACGCCACTGACTAGATCATGGCATTCTCAGGGAAGTGAGATAGCTAGCTGGCTACTGCTAATAAGCAATGATTTTGCTTTATGAATAAATTATTGTGATGGAGCAAATGGATTACTCAGGCAACAGAAATGACTTAACGGAGATAGAGAACCTCCATTTCCTTTAACATCTTCTTCGGCGGAAGACCTTCAGTAGCCCCCTTTTGCTTTTATAGTTTGAAGTGCTGGCACACTCATAAATTTCCATAATTTTTCGGTAGTAGAGAGACTGTAGTGTTTAGTGTTTGTAAACAAAAAGAAATTTCTAACCTCGTTAGATAGTGACGTGATTATTGACCCTAGCAAATGAGCTATTGGTTATAATCTGATTGAGGTATCTATCAAGAATTTTATTTAGGAATCAGATTGACATTAGCTAAAATGTTATCCACATATTAGCCTGCAATGGACATATATACGTATCTCACAGAAACTCTGAGTGTTTATACTGGACAGAAATGAATGTTGCTTGATGCTTACAACTTTGTTGTTTTTGGGCACTTTACGATTTGTTTTTTTACGATGAAAACATTGGGGACATTGTTACACTGACAGTCGAGGCGCTACCTAAACTGAAGCTATAAACAATTTTATAAATTGAACAGTTTAGATTGTTAGATGGCTAAGCATAGAGCTATGTAGGTTTGTTAAAGCAGTATAAACTAGGCATGTTAGTTAGCTAGTGAACAAAGTATGCGAACAATGCTGCTCCAAATGCTGTTTGTGTAACTTTTTGCTTCTTGGAAGTGGAATTTTTATATGATACAGCTGAGGCATTGATTTTTTTTTAATACGTTGTTTATTGTTTCTCTCTGTCTAGACGTTTGGCCTGACTATCATGACGGCTGGCGTTTGGCGTTTGCTGACTATGAACAACTTCCCTAAGCTTGTTCAGGCTGGTGGAGTAGCCATTTTTCTCATCGTGGTAGGTTTCATCTTCCTCTTCATCGCCTTGATCGGCTGCTATGGAGTATGGAAACGGAACTTTTGCATGGTCACTACGGTAAGGAAAAGAGTGCTAATGAGACGTTTACTCTGGCTGATTCATTATAGAAAAAAGAGACTGGATATTCTAGACTGGAATGCGCTGAACTGATATATCAGCTCACAATCTCTTATTCCAATCTTGATTGCCTTTTGCCTATCCCTGGGTAGCATGGATGCTTAATTTGTAGTTTTTAGAAGTGTGCTTTGCCATTTATTTATTTTTTTAAATATCTGAAAACTAAATTCTTATTCTTATTATCGTGTCTGAATTTCAGGGAGGTTCGTTCAAAACAAATGAATACAAAAAGGATGTTTTTCTACGCAGTTTATTCCATGCTATGAATCGAATGGTGTTTAACTAGTTAAGTATTTATGAAGAATTCACTGGGTTTTAACATGCAAATATTTATGTCTATTTTTTGCTTCAATCATTCGTTATTTTACAATTTGTTTGCGTTTTTGAACCTGTGACCTTTCTCTTTTGCTTTCTGTGCTTTCCATTAATTGATCATGTCACAGATCGTTCTTGGTCATTTTTCTTAGGCTTAGGATTGGCTTTATTGAATTCACCCACAGTCTAAAAATCCTGGTCAGATTTGCAGAAGATGGTATTTTTCAGTGCACGTTTACATTGAAACTTCAATTATCACTGAGAAGCCATAAGAATTACAACTGAACACAGGGCTGTATCATGAAGCAAGCTTGGGTTTTGGTATGGTATACTTAACCAAACATTCACAAACTGGCTTAAGGGGTTAACAACTTGTTATGTTGAGCAATGTTTTCCTAATGAAGTCACCTGATGAGAGCCCTTTCCTAATCAGTGCGTTTACATGGACAACAATAATAATAATAATAATAATACTCGTAGTGTACACAAATGGAATTAAGACGTATGGAGTATTCCTGTTTTAGTCGCATTATCGACGTGCGTTACAGACATGTACACACCTTAATCACACTATTAACGCCGTGTGGGAGTTTTCACCGCATTTTGCGACAGGACACGTACACACACGGCAGCGCTCAACCGTCTGACGGCAAACAAGAGAGCACGGCTGCGTCCCAAACCGCGTACTTACCTGCTATATAGTAGGAAATCTCAGCTACTATATAGTAGGTAAGTACGCTGTTTGAGACGCAGCCCACGGCTTCAGGCAGTCGTCTGTTTGCACGTACAGCATGACAAATAATTAACTGCACTTGAAACGTTCGTAAAAATTAAAAATAAAAACAATCAAAACTGTATACGGTACCATAACGAAGACCAACTGTCGATACGTGAAATTCTGGAGGGAACGTCGGACGGCGTGGCGTGGCGTGGGGACGTAATGACGTGTGACGTTAATCGCTCTATGTTCTGTAACATGTGAAACGGGTACATGACAGGAGTATTCTAAAAGCGACTCATGTAAACACCTTAATCACATTATTATCTTACTCAGAGTAAGTTCAATAATTAGATTACTGCTGTCCATGTAAACGTAGTCATAGTGAGAGTTACTTCATCAAGGGCAGATGTCACACTGGCTCAAATTAACAGTGTTTTTAGAAAAGCTAAAAGTATCGAGTTAAGGCTGTATATTTTAAGACAGAAAAACAAACAATAATATTTCATTTGTTTGAAGAATTCGGATATATTTATGCCAGTATACTATTGGTGAAGACATATAACAAAAATATCTGACTATGTAAATGCATACATTGTAACATACAATTTCATTTTCATTCACATGAGCCTTGAAGTAAAAGTAATTGCAATTCAAATAATTAGCAGTAAATTGTTATTACTAATTTCAGCTGCAATCCCAACGGCATTAGGCAGCAGATAAAAATGTAATTATATATAAAAAATATTATTATTAAATATATTATACAAAGTGGTGAGTAGGCTACTTGTCTAAAGGTTGGTGTCCATAATCTCTTCTTTGTCTGATTGCTTTATTTATTAACCAGTGGTGGGTAATTGTTTTAAAGGCTCTGGTTTACTGATCAGAAGGTTGTGGGTTCAAGCCCCCGCACTGCCAAGCTTCCACCATTTGGCCCTTGAGCACGGGGCACTATAACAACACTGACCCTAGGTGAATAAGTGTAGAAAGGAGTTTCACAGTATTGTAAAGTCTTCTTCTTCTATGACAAAGTGATTTGGTGATGTTTCTTACATCGTATAGGAAAAAGAGTATTTTAAAGCAAAACCATATACAGTAATGTAGTCAGAATTCATACTAAGCTCTAAGCGATGACATAGCTGTGATTCTGAACTGACCAGGCTATTTTGTCTCAATGTTAGTAGTCAGTGACTGAGCACAGGCCATGCAACCACAGGAAAAAATGTCCCTGCGCTATAAAGGAATTCTACATTCAAGTTCTGTTTAAACCCAGTTTGTTACTATTAGATACTTCAGCAAACTGACTTCCTTTTAATATACTCTGATTCATCCCCCAATATGGATGCTCTCATAATGATTGGTGGGCAGTCTAATGCAGCCATTCATCTGGGAAATCCTAATAGGCAGATTAATTACTAGTATGCTTTGTAGTCAGTTACCTGCTATTAAATAAAAATGATATAAATGCATATAAATCATCTTAGAATTGGAAAGCAGTTCCCGAAAGCAAGCTGTAGAGATCCTTTCAGAATATGAGAGCTATAAGCTCAGCAGGATCCTCATACTGGGCTTTATATGCACTCAGTTTGGTTAGCGTCAACTTAACTTTCCCCCAGAGCAGTTTAGCCAGGTGGAGTAAGTAGGCAGCTAAAAAGAAAGCCACCTTTGTGGTATGGATAAACCAGAATTTAATCCAGACAGTTACAGTGACTCGCTAACCTTAAACTCCTGCTTCGTGGTACACTCCTCAGGTCCCAACCAGATACTTGTTTAGGCTTCTTGCCTTAGTAAACACACAATACTGATCTGCAGAGAGAGCGATGATATGATTATGTCCTGTTTTATGTGGACATGAAGCAGCTACACTTTGCAACACATGACTACACAGCAGTATTTAAAAATGCTTCTTCCTTCCTCCTCAGTTTGCCATCCTGCTCTTCTGTTGCGTGATCATGGACGTTGTGATAGTCATTGGTGTGTATACCTTTACTAACAAGGTGAGATTTTTACCAATACAGTCCAGTTCATTTCAGTCCAATCATTTCAATAGAATTAATTGAAAACTCAGACATTAATTGAAAACTCAAACTTGTCATTCATTTGAATTGATTTTGTTGTTTTAGTCTTTTACCAAAAATTTATCTTCGCATTTGTTTTGGAAACCACAGCACAATCCAGCATTACATTTTTAGATGACTCTTGTTTTTGTTCTTCCAGGTGCTGGATATATTGGACAATGAAATGCAGAGTGATATCAACAGCTACAACACATCTAAACTGGCTAGGGAACGCATTGATGTATTTCAGGAAATGGTTTGTGTCCCACATGGTCACTAATAACTCAGGGATCTGCTGTGAGCTTCCAGAATTCATTAACCCCTTTTATAACACAGTGCTATTCAATGCTCGATTCTGATTGCTCAAAAAGCGTTGATTCATTTTCTCTTACAGCAGCACTGACAATAGTTCTGGCTTCAATGCAAATTACAGGTTTATATGAATGAACTTGTTCAAATACAATGCCATGAGTAAACATTACATACAGTTTTAAATTGCTAATTTAATAAAATAGCTAATTTCATTTATTGAAACAAAAATGTTATCCAACACTAACTGACCATGTGTGGAAAACTAATTCCCCCCTTAGTTAGTCAGTCAGTCAACCAATTAACATTGATAATTGGATTCAATTTGAGTAGAAACACCCAGGCTTGATTACTGCTATAGCCCTGCTGAATCTATGAATCTATGTATGTTAACAAATGAGTGTGTTTACACCGGACATGAGCAGCAGTGAAGTGGGAGTTTCGGCGTTGAGTTGATATTTTTTTGCTGCGCTGCTCGAACTGCGTCAAACATGTCGTCGGTTTTACCGTATCGGTTCGAGCCTAATTCAGAAAATGCGGATGATCGGAAGCAAGTTTGCAAACATGACTTGAGCAGAAGGTTTCACAATGGGAAGTTTTTATTCTGTAACTCTCTTAACTTTCAGATACGATGTAAATCCCGACGCCCCGCCGGCGGGGCTAACTATGCTGTACACAACCTCTGTGTCTACATACGTACTCATGCAATATATCTTTGGAAAGCTAGGATTTATTCTTGTGATTCGATTGATATAAACTGTTTCAAGATACGATCACAACAGCAGCTACAGTCAACGCCTCTATCAGACCACCAACATACAAGCAAACACTTAAAAAAAACTTTAGCAATTTAGCAAGCTTTAGCTAGCACATTAGCAGAGGTCTACAACTGAACCACAACACACAACTCCATATTTGAACAGTCAATAGAAGATAAAATAATCAAACACACTTAGAGGTTCTGATTCAGAAGCACAAGATTGTTCGAGCAAAGTGGGATTCACCCGACTTTTCAGGAATAGCTTTTGTGTGTAGCCTGCGTTGTACTCTCCCAGGTTCAGGAAGCTGTCCTCCATAAAATGCGCTGTGCACTAGCAAACGTTTGGGTTGTACTGCTCAGGAACAGAATTATATTTTCAGCAGGCTAAACAAAGCGGTTTTGCTTTCGCACCAAAAACACACAGCGTGTCCGTGACATTCCATGAATTCACTGGAGCCTCGTGGCTGCCTTTGGGCGGGTTTATGCTAATAGTGCCCGCTGTGACGTAGACATATCTAGACTTCTAACGATGCGTTTCGGGTATGTCTGGAGCATGGAGTGTTGTCTGTTAGATAGAATAAATCCCTTGTGGGGGGAATTGAATTTTTGGGACTTATACATGCACAAACAGATACATTACACTCCCAAACAGAAGAAAAACATGAAAAATCATGTTATGACCCCTTTAAACAGAACATTTCCAACAATGTGAAGTAGACTAAAAGGTCTCAACATACAGCACACTATGCCAGCATCAAAAGAAATACTGGAAGACATTAGAAGGAAAGTTATTGACATATATCAGTTTGGAAAGGGTTACAAAGCGATTTCTGAGACGATGGGATTCCAGCGAACCACAGTGAAAACCATTATTTCTTGGAACACTTGAAACGGTGAATCTTCCCAGAAGTGACCAGCTAATTAAAGTTCCGCCAATAATGTACAGATAACTCATCCAGGAAGTCACAAAAGAACCCAGACAAACATCTAAGGTCTTGCCTCGGATATCGTCAGCATTCTTGATTCCATCATTAGAAAGAGACTGGGTGAAAATGGGAGAGCTCTAAGTGAAAACCCCTGCTAACAAAGAGGACCATAAACGCTCAGCTTACATTTGCCAAAAATATCTTCATGACCCCCAAGCCTTTTGGGATAATGTTCTGTGGACTCATGAGTCGAAAGTGGAACTTTTTGAAAGACATTAAAAAAGCCAAATTGAAGATTCGAGGGGATCACTAAGAAGAAGACCTAACTATTTGGAGGAAAGTTCTCTGGTCAGATGAAACAAAAATGCAGGTGTTTGGCCATAACTATCAGCAGTATGTATAGAGAAAAAAGGTTGAGGCTTTTAATCCAAAGAACACAATCCTAACTGCGAAGCATGGGGGTGGCAGCATCGTGTTGTGGGGTGTTTTGCTGATAAAATGTCTGGAAAACACTTCAGAAAATAGATGGCGTCATGAGGAAGGACTGAAGCAACATCTCAAGAAGGTTAAAACATGGTTGCAACTGGCTCTGCCAGCAGGACAGTGATCCTAAACATACCATACCTCTAAGCCAGGGGTGTCCAATCTTATCCGGAAAGGGCCGGCGTGTGTGCAGGTTTTCATTCCAACCAAGCGGGAGCCACACCTGATTGCACCTGTTTAATCAGTTGATCTTGGCTTTCAATAGACTCAGGTGTGGCTTCTCCTTGGTTGGAATGAAAACCTGCACCCACACCAGCCCTTTCTGGATAAGATTGGACACCCCTGCTCTAAGCAAACACAATTGTAACCAATTGGATTTTTCCCCCCAGAAATTACCTGTGGAATGGAACTGAAGTAGATCCCCTAATTAACACTTAACACAGGAAATGAGTAGTAACATGAAATGTGTGCAGTTGTGAAAATTTGACTTTGAATGTCTCATTTAACTTAATTGATTAATGAAAATAGTAAAAAATAAAAACCCCTGTGGTATAAGAGAAAAAAAGCATTTTGAAACATGCTGTTATTGAAAAATAGTGAACTTCAGGGAGGTAATTAAGTCTGCTTTCTGTCCGGCCCTTGTTGCTAACTACTTTCCTATAACAACACACCAAGTAATTTAATCCTCATATAATTCACTCAACAACATTGTCTTGTGTGTTTGTGTGTGTGTGTGTAGGTGGGATGCTGTGGACAAGTGAATGCCTCTGACTGGGTGAACTTCCAGCCTGACGGTATCTCCGTCCCTGACACTTGCTGCAGGATAGTCACAGTGGACTGTGGAGCCGGAGCCATGAACAACGAATCCATAATCTACACAGAAGTAAGTGGAGAAAAAGCATTGCTCTCCTGTGAGGCATTTCAGACCACAGTGCGTAAACCAAAACTCTCAACAGGATAACTCTGAACTCTCTCCTTTTAAACCAACATGTTTTGGTTGTAAACGTAATGATGATGATACTGGCTTGTTGCGCTGCAGGGTTGTGTGCCTTTTGTGGAGTATATGTACAAGATGATGAAGCTCTGGTCTGGCGTAATAGGTCTTGTCTTTGCTTTCATAAAGGTAACACACAGTTTTCTTTTTCACTGCCATCCAAACATAGAGAATTTTTCTGAAAAATCCATATTTTACCTCTCATGTCTCGCGTTCTTGCTCTTGTTTGTGTTTGCTTTAGATCTTTGTTATTGTGCTTGCCTGTACGCTGATGTATGGAATCCACAAAGGCTATAAGGTGATGTGATCCCTTTGTAAAACCTCTGAAAAATCACTTTCACCCTTAAAGTCTGTAAATGCGTTCCTGCTGAGACTAAAATCTCATTACATCTCATATATTTATACTTTAGTATTCTTCATGAACTTTCATTTTAGAAACCTGTATTTACTTTCTCACTCTCACACTGCATGGATATTGTTTCCTAAATCTGAGTTCCTTAGCTTAGGTTTCCTCTTTTCGTCCTTGTCCACCCTAAAAAGTATAATAACACGAGGACGCATGTGAGTGGAGTCTTTTTCCATTATTCTTTCCTCAATTTCCTCTGTGCAGATTCAAGAGCCCTTGCTGATAAGCGACCTTGCTTGTTTCCGCTGTTTTCAGAGACGTGCCCAGCCAGTATCAGTATCAGTATCAGAAGAAGGTAGCCCTCATCACAGGGTCAAGTGAATGACTTTGAAATTCTCCGAATATGAAAGGGAGATGATACTAACCTTGTTCTTATTTTTGGATTTTTAAAAGGGTAAAAAAAAATAATAATTCTGCCTACACGGCGTGTCGTAGTTTTGACTTTTTTCCCCCTTGCTTTTATCCAAACAACATTTTTGTCCTTATGAACATTCACGTCCAGAATACTATTCAGGAGTTGCCAGGTCCTCCAGAAAACAAGCCAAATTGCCATGTAAAATATTCCAAGATCAGTAAAACCAGTCCAAATCCACAAATAAAAATGTGACCCTTCCAAAGCATGCCATAACCAGAGGTAGTGTGATATTTATGAAGTAGCATTGTACAATACGTTTTAATGAAGCAATATTAAAACCACAGACTTCCTAAATGTTAGATATACAAGACCATTCTAGGACATACAATGGAAATTAAAAGTCTACACACCCCTGTTAAAATGGCAGGTTGATAAGATAAATCATATCAGAACAGAAATTACAATGTATAAATATTAAGTGAAAAACATTTAGAAACATGTTTTGCAAAAATAACAAAAAACGTACAATAACCTAGTTGCGTAAGTGTGCACACCCCTAAACTAACACTTTGCTGAAGCTCATTTTGATTTTCTTACAACACTTGGTCTTTTTGGCTAAAGAGTCTATCATATTTTCCCACTCTTACTTTCAACAACATTCTAGATCTGTCAAATAGTGAGGACGTCTCCTGTGCACAGCCCGCTTCAGGTCAGCCCATAGATTTTGAGTTGGATTCAGGTCTGGGCTTGGCTATGTCATCGACTAAAATCTAAAATCGACTGGTATTTGTAGCTATTCATGGTTCCCTCCAACTTGATTGAAAAAAAAAAAGTCAATCACGATCAAAAAAACAATAGCGTTAAAGAAAAAACTTACTTCTTACTGCTTGCTTATTAACACTGCTTCTACCAGCTTACTCTTGTGCTAGAGTATCTAACATCATGTGAATTCAGGAAATATAACCAAAAATCACCTGTTTCCTGTTCTTTATAGTGTATTTCTTATGTAAAAACATTCATAAGTTTTTACATAACATTTCCAAAACATGCTTGCCTTACAGCATTTCTCTGGATGATCCTGAGACTTCTGTGAAACGGTGCTTTATTCGCAAAAGTTTTATGCGATATTCCAGTTTTATGCATAAGTTAAATTCGCATCTTTGTATGGAAACATAGCTATTGATATGCATCCTGTTTTATGCAAATATGCCCTTCCACCTAACCAATCAGTAGTTAACCCATTGTCTCTGTTGTGTGTCAAGCATGATATGTACTCTGTTTTCCTTTGAATAAAGGGAGATCTTGCCATTTGAACTTTGTGTGTCTCTATGTAATTTTGGCAACTGTCCCAAGCGCTTGGTGCAGGAAGTGTGTAGGAGCGAGGGCGACATCTTTTTGTATACTTTGTCTTTCTCTCGTCTTATGAATTGTAACCTGAAGATTCTCTATTCGCAAATCCTAGCACTTTTATGGGGGCTCGTTCGGGATGTCTACTGAGAGGTAAGAACAATTTGTTTGCTCTGCCTTGAAGTAGAGATCTCATATATCCCAATTGTTCTATATGCATTGCATAAATATTCCGTGGTGTTCCCCCCCAGCATGAGCGCCGCCTTTCTTGCCGAGTGGGAGGAGTGGAGCCGATCGTATTGGCAGAGAGTAAGCTGTTAGACGAACGAATAGCTCAGACCGGCCGCCTTATAGCGCAAAGAGAGCTGCTGCAGCAAGCCGGGCCACGCGCCACGTCGCCCCCCGCACAATTTACCCCACCCCCGCTGCCGGAGAGGTACGCGGATTACTGGGGCTTCCCGCCGGGAAACAACGCTGCGCTACGCAGGCAGCAGAGCTACCCGAATTCCTGGGGCAGCAGGAGGTCGCAGCCCCAAAGTCCCAGCCCAAGGTTAACCTGGCGACCTCGGAGCTCCAGCCAGAGACCTGCGGGGAGGTCTCTGCCACTGAGAAAGCTGCCCCGCTGTCCAGCCCTGCTGAGGAGGCTGTCCTGTTGCTCTGTCCTGCTGAGGAAGCTGTCCCGCTGCCCTGCCCAGCAGAGGAAGCTGTCCTGCTGCCCTGTCCAGCCGAGGAAGCTGTCCCGCTGTCTTACCCAGCAGAGGAAGCTGTCCCGCTGTCCTGCTGTCCTGCCCAGCAGAGGAAGCTGTCCTGCTGTCCTGCCCAGCAGAGGAAGCTGTCCTGCTGCCCTGTCCAACCGAGGAAGCTGTCCCGCTGCCCTGTCCAGCCGAGGAAGCTGTCCCGCTGTCTTGCCCAGCAGAGGAAGCTGTCCCGCTGTCCTGCCCAGCAGAGGAAGCTGTCCCGCTGTCCTGCCCAGCAGAGGAAGCTGTCCTGCTGTCCTGCCCAGCAGAGGAAGCTGTCCCGCTGTCCTGCTCAGCAGAGGAAACTGTCCTGCTGACCAGCCCCGCTGGGGATGGCTCCCAGCGTTCCAGCCCCGCTGGGGGCGTCGCCCAGTGTTCCAGCCCTGCTGGGGGCGTCATCTTGCATTCCAGTTCCGTTGGGGGCGTCGACTGGCATTCCAGTTCTGCTTAGAACATCGCCCGGCTTGTCAGTTCCGCTGGGGGCGTCACCTGGCGTTCTAGTTTCTTTGGGGGTGTCGCATGGCTTTAATCATGACTCTGTGGTGCTGTCAGAACAAACATGTAGTATTTTGATCATATATTAATCCAAAGCTTTGGATTTAATACATTTAATCAAAATTTAGGTTTAAAATACTGCTTCAAGCGAGAACGGACTGAATGATTCACAATTTGTTTCAAACTCTCTTCGGTTTGATTATTTGCATTCATTTAGTAAATGTGTAGTTTATTTATCATTGTAGCTTGTTGTCACTAGGTTCTTCAGTGAAATTTAGTTAGTTTATCTAGCAGCGTAGCTGCATTTTGGTGCAACATGGCAGACACCTGAAAAGTATTTTTTCTTTCTTATGAAGAGAGAATGAGAACTAAACTGGAAGGCAGACCAATGCAGAAGATAACTGAATAACTGAATTCAGAAGGCCAGCCACCTCTGCTGAACTTACTTTAAACTCTATACAACAAGGCAAGAAATTACTTCCTGATTTTCTCCATCAGCAGTGTAAACCCCTTTCTGAATGGCCCATACGTCATAAACTGAAGCAGAAAGAGCTTGAGTGACAGCACTACTTCGCCCTCTAGTGAAGATCCACTGTACTGCAGGTCACACTTTCATTTGTTTGAGTAAAAATGGTTATGCTAATGGTTAATAGTACAGTTGATATAGACAATACTGTTAGCTGGAAATACAGGCTGCCGCCAGACTGATAAATGTTATACTGCCTTATTTAAAAAATATTTTCAACACTCTTAAAAGTCATTAGCTTCATCTGGATTACAAATGACTCTTGCATAGATTGTTCCAGACAGTATTATTTATTTATTTATTTATTTTAAATTGCAAACCAACATTGCTCTTGGAGTACATTTTCAAAGTGAAAATTAATTGTTTGTCAGCAGATCTTTTTTTTTTTTTTTTTTTTTTTAAAAAAAAAGATTTAAAAGCTGAAAAAATGCTGCTTGCACAATTGATCTTGAGCAGAATAACGCTAAACATGTGTGTCATTTTCACAATGCTTTCCTCTGCCACAACTTCCTTATTCAAGAATCCCCTAGAATTCATTGTGACATTTCCTTCTAGTAAGGTGATATTTGGTAAAGTAACGCAATGCTTTTCCCTCTTAATAACGTGATGGTTTTTCTAGTAATAACATGATGTTTCTCCTTGTAGTGTGATCTTTTCTCATAAAAACATGATATTTTCACGTAATAACGTAACATTTTTATCATTATAATGTGACATTTTCACCGACATTGATGAGATTTTTTACATTTCATGCATGGCAGCACAGAATTTCCATAGCAATGGAGTCAAGTACATGCACCAGATGTACATCCTTCACTTCGACCTAAATGTATGACCTACTGTCATACATTCAACAGCTGTGGATAACACAAGTGTTAATCGACATGTGAGCTGCTTCACGTTCAGCCAGAGAACATCCTTTATAAGAATCGATCAAGTCATCAGAACAAGATCATTGACTTTGGACATGCCAGAAGGTAGAGTGTGTGTTAATCACTTTCAGATATTTCTAAATATCTCCTAAAGTGTCAGTGGTAGTGATTACATGTGCACAAAAGACTGTTATGAAGCCCATGAACATTACATCACTCCATATCGTGAGTTTTTATTGAAAGGAAAGATGTGCGCTGGTGGGCCTATATTAAAGGAGTGTGTGAGATGCCTTTTAAAGACAATTTGTCTTATATACATCTATCTTCAAACCACAGCCATCTATATTAAATAAGCAGTTGAGAAAAGTCCTCTCTCTCTGTATTCTCTAAACTAAAAACTCCCCACCATTACATTTACATTTATTCATTTAGCAGACGCTTTGATCCAAAGCAAATTACAAATGAGGAAATACAAGCATCATTACTTCGCTGACTCAACCAGTGTGTTCTAGAGCAGTGGTTTTCAAAGTGGGGGCCGCCAGGGGGCGCCCGGGGGTCCTCAACGATTTGGTGTGAAAAATAAATAAATACATGTTTTTTTTACATGATTTTTTTTCAGACAACCACACACACACACACACACACACACACACACACACACATAATCATTTCCTAATGTAATGTAATGTAAAAATGTAAGATGTACTTATTAATTAAAAAAAAGGGGGGATATATTCAGAAGTCTATATTTTGAATGTGTTTTAAAGACATCTTGCAAAATGGGGGCCTCGGTCAAATGTTAATGCCATTTGGGGGGCCTTGCCCTGGAAAAGTTTGGGAACCCCTGTTCTAGAGCAGTGGTTTTCAAAGTGGGGGCCGCCAGGGGGCGCCCAGGGAGCTTCAACAATTTGGTGTGCCCATCCCTCACACTAATGTTTTCTCTTTCTCACTCTGACAACCACACACACACACACACACACACTCAATTCCTAATGTAATGTAATGTAAGGATGTAAGATGTAATTATTAATAAAAAAAAAGGGGGGGATATATTCAGAAGTCTGTATTTTGAATGTGTTTTAAAGACATCTTGCAAAAGGGGGGCCTCGGTCAAATGTTAATGCCATTTGGGGGGCCTTGCCCTGGAAAAGTTTGGGAACCCCTGTTCTAGAGGTTCAACCTCTACTACATGGACTCTTGAGCCAGAATGAATACTTTTGAAGCAGTGGATACTAATACCACCAGTGAAACTATACCCTCTGTCCGGCCTCACTCACAAAAAGAGAAACAACTCCCAGGTCACCTAACCTACTATGCAGTTCGACTCCCACCCCCCCTACACCCAGTAGCTTCACTCAAGCCATCATTCTGGTGTAAGCTATCATTCTAGGTCTATATCTTCAAGCACTACCTCCAAATCCAGCTCCCGTTCATGACACAGTGCTTCACACAGGTCTCCCAGACATGGTCTCAGACATCCAAGTCACCATGCTGGAAGACACTTGAACTGTCGACTCCTCAGTCAGAGGAGGACACTGCTGCTGATATGGAATGTCACAAACTTGGCACTCAAGCCAATGAGGCCCAATGGTTCCAGGAAGAAGCTATAGGAAGACAGTGGAAGGATTGTCACAATGGGTTGGCGTGGGAGAAAGTGGGGAGGTTGAAAACAGATCACACAGCTGCATCCTGGATTAATTGCAGAGGTCGGATGGTGCCCAGAGGCAAAGAGTCTCCAGGAATGTATAGCAGCCCAGTTTTAGTGGGATTAAATTTCAGCTGATGAGCTGTCCATCCATGATAAGATGTCTGCCAGATATGCTGAGATCCGTGCAGAAACATGAGTGCCTGAGGGAGAAAAGGAGAGTTGAGTGTCATCAGCATAGCAGTGGTATAAAAACCCATGTGAGGGTATGACCTCACCGAGAGAATGCCTTGTGGGACACCAGTGGAGAGTTCCCTCCATGTCACCTGATGTCATCTGACATTCCTCCAAGTAGGAAGCAAATTGCCATGCTGTGTCACGATTTCCAAGACTCATGAGGATGGACAAAAATCTTGTGACTGTGTCAAAGGTTGCTACTATAAGTAGGATAAGAACTGATGACAGTTTGGCTTTATCTAGTTGCATGAAGCTTCTCATTAACGGCCACAAGAAAAGTTTCTGTATATCGTCCTGATTTGAATCCAGTTAGGATCCTGGAGGTTATTCTGAGTGAGACAGAGACAACTGTTTGTAGGCAATGCTTTCTAGGATTTTAGAAAGAAAAGAGAGAGGTTTTTCCAGTGTTCTCGTCAAGGAAAGTGGTGATGTCATCAGCAGTCAGGGAGGATGGTGAAGGAGGAGGTGTTTAGTTAAGAAGTGAAGAAAAGATGTTGTGGAGCTTGTGAGGATCACAGGCAAAGGCTTCTAGCTTTCCTTTGTAGAAAGAGGACTTAGCAGCTGTCACATCAGGTAAGACGTTGGGCAGAAGCGAGAGGTATTGGTATCAAGTTGTGTTTTCCTCCACTTTCTCTCAACCACTCTTAATTTGCTTCAAATGCTGTGCAGCACATCTGACAGCCAAGGAGCAGGACGAGAGGGCTTCCAAAGGAAGAGAAGGTTCATTGATGAAGAAAGTGAAGAGACGAAGGCCGGTAGAGATGTGATGAGAGGAAGGTGTTGGTGGCACTTGGAGAACCAACTGTGTATAGAACACAGTGTGTACTACTGTGTGTCACAATAGTAACAGTTAAGCTTTACTCCACCATTTCACCGCCTTAATACTAAATCAGTTTTTGCAGTTAAGCTTACTTACTTCCTTACTTCCATGAACATTTTTTCATCAGTCAACAAAAATCTGCCTACACTATTATGATCTTGTATGAATTTGTAACCCAACATTGGTTTATTGATGCAGATTGCCAAATGTACATGACATCTGACCCTTATGTTTAGGCATTGATTCCATGACTTCACAGGAAGTCATGAATCATTTCTTGTAGCTACTTACACAGGACACCATTGCATTGCACCATGACCAGCACTGGGCACCACGGGACTTCCTATTTGCTTTGTTTCCGTGTTTCATTTCTGTTCTGGTAAGAGGAAATGTCCGCAATAAATAATGGTTGTTAAAGTGTCCTAGCTATCACGGTATCATGGTTATTTTTCTAAAAGCTCACAGTTTCACTTCCATTATGTGCTTTATATTTACGATATTTATGTTATACTCTACTATATCTCAGTAAACTCTCTCTATATATTGCATTATAGTCTTCATTTGTAATCCTAATTTGTATTAGAATAAAAAATGGATGAAAAATTCACAAGAGCTTATAAAGTGCAAATGATGTTTCTACAGTTTGATCCTTCCAGGAGGTGGATAAGATCTGTGACTAACAATTTTGCTAATTTCTGTTTATCTCTTTTGTTTCTGGATATTATAAGAATCAGACACATGTAACTACCAACAAGGCCATAATGAACACCATATTATTAAGCTGGATCTATTGTCACAGTTGGTAAAACTTCTTGTGGTCTGTACTTTCTGGTTCCAGCATACCAGCAAATCCTGTAACCTGTTCTTCTTTATCTTCCTGGTTGAAGTATTATAGCCATGCCAATTTTTATCCATCTAACTCTTTTAATAAGAACCATTTTCATAAAGCAGCTTAAAAGAAGCAGTGTACTGGGCAAGCCAAAGAAGAAAGAACAAATGCCTTCAGAATATTAGAAAAAAAACATTATCAGAGGAACTGATACTGGAAAAAGGAGAACCATGCAACACTATTCAGTGTGTAAAACACAGGAAATGAAAAATATAGAGCACATGAGAATAAACATGATGGTCAAAGGTACGCCACGTAAAGAATATAAAGATTCCTGAGCTACAACAAGGATCCGTGTGTGGAAGTTTATCAAAAAAATAGTCAGAGGGAGAAACTAGGAATTATTTTTTTACAATAACCAGAGTGATAAATGAACATAAAAAGTGGAAGGTATGGAGGGAAATAAATGGTCCAGAAGTTTTTCTCAATTCATGCAGTGATTGGCTAAAATGTGTCTAACATGTTTCTTATTACAAATCAGAATATCATAGTGAGGAGATGATCGTCTGTATGATCTCTGGGTGTCTATGAGTGCCAGGAAAGTGTCCCAGTGGTGAATGGCTGCCTCAGAAGTAGCCTACGTCTGAAGAGTAAGCAGGACTAAAACAGTGGCACCACTTCAGGATCTTACACCGGCAGCATCTTGGATGTGTGTATATACAGCAAGGAGGAAAATAAGGTAACTCTGTTTGGAGAGCAGGCTGCTTTAAATAAGGTGTAGGTGGAGTTTGATATTAGTGCTGGGGGCAAAAAATTTTCAATTGACATCACACATGAGCACACACAACTGAAGCAAGTTAAACCGTTAAAAGTGAAATATTTAAGAAGAGGGAACTAGCATCTAACGCAAGGTTGGGCAAGATTGTGCAGAAAGGGCCGGTGTGGGTACAGGTTTTCATTCCAACCAAGCAGGAGGCACACCTGTTTAATCAGTTGATCTTGGCTTTCACTAGATTCAGGTGAGGCTTCTGCTTGGTTAGAATGAAAACATGCACCCACACCGTCCCTTTCCGGATAAGACCCCTTTCCCACCCCTGATCTAACGTCTCACGTCACAACATGTCGTAACACATGACATGAGTGCTTCAAATGTATTTTATACCAAACCAAACATAATAGAATTCAGATTTATTTCTTACAATAATTTTATTTTATTGCATTACTTAAAATATTTATATATAATACATACAAGAAATATTTTTATTGGAACTATTTTAGACTCAATGTAGTGATATATTTCAACCGGCACAGGGGGTGGTGACGGTGGGGGACAGGAAATTGGGCAAGAAGTTTCCTAGAAGTCAATAGGAAACTGTTTATGGAAGCATTCATGTCTAAACTTGCTCTTATTGGTACATTCAGCCAGTGAAATATTATAGTAGTCCATCAACTAGCTACATATATATTTCATAGATGGAGTAAGGCTATTCCTAAAACCTATGCATATATGCACGAAAACACTCCTGGAATAAATAATTTGGTTATTAATTGATGCCAAGTTTTTAATTTCTCTGCTTGGGATAACAAAAAGGCCAAAAAGCCAGATATAATATATATCTGTTTAACATATGCAAAAATCTACATCTCACATTTACATTTACTGTGTACAGTTGAAAACTGACAACGGAAAGTCAGGGAGGATCTTAACCAGTAGTGTCCCATAACTGTGATTTCATCAAGATTTTCTAGTTTGTTCTGTAAGATACACTATATGACCAGGTGTTTGTGGACACCTGACCATCACACCCATATGTGAACATCCTATTCCAGATTTAGTCCCCTTTGCTTTTATCATAACCTTCACTCTCCTGGGAGAGTGAAGTCTTTCCACTAGATTTCGCAAGAGCATTAATGAGGTCAGGCACTGATGTCAGTTGAGGAGACCTAGGATACAGTCTGTGTTAAAGTTCATCCCAAAGTTGTTAAATGGTCTTGAGGACATTGCTCTGTGCAGGACACTCCGGTTCTTCCATTCCAACCTTGGCAAACCATGTCTTCATGGAGCTCGCTTTGTCTTTGCACAGGGATATTGTCATACTGGAACATGTTTGGGTCCCTTAGTTCCAGTGAAGGGAAACTGAAATGCTATAGCATACAAAGACATTCTATACAATCGTGTACTTCCAGCTTTGTGGCAACAGTCTGGGGAAGGCCCACATATGCATGTGAGGGTCAGGTGTCCACAAACGTTTGATATATGGTGTCAAAAGCTGAATTAAGATCAAGAAAGCATTAGCATTGGCAAATAGTCTGATGGCTATAATACATTGTTCACTGTCTGTCTCTGTATTATGATACTAAAGGCCTAAATCTGGGCTGAAATAATTAATGTACATGAAGGTCTTATGCACGAATGGACTTTCTGTAAGATCGTTTTGTTATTTGTTATAAAGAGAACATTTATGATCACCCTATAATTGTACAGTTAATGCAGTTAAGGTTAGGTTTCTTGATCCACGGTCTAATATCTGCGATTTTTAAAGTATTAGAAATGTAGCCATGGGTGAGTGACAGGGTTTTGTTAATAATGGTCTAATAATGTCTTGTAATAATGCATTCAGCAGGCTCATAAGAATCTCTTGAAGAGCAGTTCAGGGAATTTAGATCAGATTATCCAATTAGTTTACAGGAAGTTTTACTGGTCTCTAGATCCATAATAGCTGTATTAGCTGAGGTTATATCGATTGTCTAAGTTGATTAAAATGAGTGCAGCATTTTCAAACAGACACCATGGGTTTTAAAATACCCTTCATGGTATGGTGATATTAATAATTATTTCATCAGTTAGGGCAAATTTCAAGTTTCTTAGAGGTCCTGGAAAAGTTACAGTTCAGCCCCCTTTGCAGACCTCACTATTATACTCCCTCCGCCATGCTTCACAACTAGCATGAGGTTTTGGTGTTGGCATGCAGTGCCTTGTACTTACTAAACATAGCACGGCTACATCTTTGTACAGTGTAAAGCAGGTGTGTAAACATGAGATGGCAGCAATGTGTTTTTGAAGAGCCGGAGCCATTTCAGTTTCAGTTGTGATGGTATTTTTGGTCACCAGTTTGAGGGTTGTATAGGTCATGGTTGTATAGGTGGACTGGTGCAGACATGAAATTTGGAAAATACTTTTGTAACACTATAGTCTTGTGAGCTTCATCAAATCATCTTCTAAGGTCTTGAACTATCTTATGATTTGCATGACAACACATTTCTTTTGTGAAGAGCAAATAACATCAACTGATTTAAAGAGATGACTGTGATGTGGGGCATCTCTAAATTGTCCGTAGTGTGTGAGTGCATGTGTGATTGTGCCCTGCAATGGGTTGGCACTCCATCCAGGGTGTCCCCGGCCTTGTGCTCCACAGTGTCAGCTACAATGCACAGTTTTTAGATTGTTGATATTTAATAAAATAAACTGTCAAATCATATGTAAAAATGGCCATGTATTTCACTACCGAATGGGCTCATACACAAAAAATGTTGCTTGTGCTGTATCCAGCATAAATGTGAATCTGCACATGCTCAGAACCACAAAGTAGCGCAGAACAACGGTCCTATCCCATTTGGTGCCCTATTCGAGATTAATCCCCCCTCTCCCCTAACAAAAAAATCATCAATTATACAACCCTCATATGTCTCATACTCAAGAATATTTTATTAACGTTCAAAAATTAAACCAAATTTTAAAAATCGCCATCGTGGATAGGCATAACCACAAAAAAAAAAGAATATAAACACAACTTGTGTTTGTGTAATATATAATTTTTATCATTTACGCATAAAAATATGTAAAAATGCTCAGTAAAAAGCAAGTGTGAAGATTTGTATATGGAATAATAGATGTGTATCGATAACACACATACAGCTATTATCATATTTAGAATATTTCGTTCTTTGTTACTGCAGAACTACTGTACTCTCAGTCAGTGCTAACTAGTTAAAACATTTTCAGCTTTTAAATATGACGCCTAACGGGGTGATCGGCACTGCTTTGGAGTAAGAATCAGAGTGCTCAGATTATGACGATCCTGACTACAGACCAGGTTCTGCGGGACATCAGGATGTAATGACACATGATGGAGCCACTGACGAGTCCTCAGAGGTTGAAAGCGAGACCCAAGTCCAGTCTACGTGGGTGAGCTGTAATGGCTCATGAAGTCATGAACCTCCTAATAAAAGCAAAGCTCAAAGTCACAACATCTTGATGGAGTGTCCAGGACCAGCTACCAGGCCCATCACAATATCCGCCAAAGATACCTGGGAGTGGTTTGTCACAAATAACATTGTTGAAGAGATTCTGATGTGTACAAATCTTGAGGGTCACAACAAGGGGTAAGCAGTGGATGGACATAACAAACACTTTACAGTTGGTTTTGTCGGACATCCAACTTCAAGCCAGTGTCAGACATTTTATTTTAATTTAATAGTTTCTTGCTATAGTCAGCTGCCATGATATGGTCTTTAGTAGACAAGTATTGGAGGTACTGAGCCCTCTTTTCTCAGTGTTTTGTGTCAGAATTGTAATCATGGGTTCCTGTGAGTGAGTAACTTTAGATTCCTTGTAGTGTTTCACTGGAATAAAGTTGGTGTGACGTTGGACGTTGGATATTCGCGGATATGCGGAAATTACGGGAACGTCTCTAAAGTTACATGTGACCCCTTGATACCTGACACCTTGATGAGCACTTTACAGTTGGTTATATCAGTGGTTTTCAAAGTGGGGGCCGCAACAATTTGGTGTGAAAAATTAATTCTCTCTGACAACCACCCCCCCCCCCCCACACACACACCATCAATTCCTAATGTAATGTAAAGATGTAATTAATAATAATAATTTAAAAAGGGGGATATATTCAGAAGTCTGTATTTTAATGTGTTTTTAAAGACATCTTGCAAAAGGGGGGCCTCGGTCAAATGTTAATGCTAACAAAGTTAACAATGTCGTATGTAACTTTGCTGACGGTCCATTAATTTCCGTATATCTGCGAATATCGAACGTCCAACGTCAAGTCGAACTTTATTCGAGTTATAGTTTCTTCATTTCCTGAACGTCCCACCTTCATGAAGCGCATGCTGGTGACTAAGCAAACCGTAAATGACGCCACGAACAGGATTTTGTAGGATGAGGGTGGAGTGAGCGACCATTGCCATTTTAAAGCAGTACAAGGACGTGGGAGGCTCATTCGATTTGTTTACTGCTTCTCAACCCGTTTCTAAAACTTAAGGTAAGTTGTAACATTCGAGTCTTTTGTCATGTGTGTGTATTAATACACGGACATTTTAATGGAGGAAACCGTTAGGTTCATTTCCTTTGGCTGGCCGCTTACCATGAAGAAATAACATTTTGTTTTGTTTTTTTTGGTGTTAAATTGAGTTAGGAGATGATTGAATTCGTCGCAGCAGTAATTTGCTGGTGAATAGGAACGTTATGTTTGTGCTGTATCCGAGCAGTCATTAGTTACCTCTCTACGCCTGTTTAAAAATAAATAAATAAATAAATAAATAAATAAGTTATTCTTATTACAAATACGTTCGCTAGCTTATGATAAATTGACATTAGTTCGTAGGACTGGGCGTACGAGCTAAAGATGAAAATGTCACTCGTATTTTCACTAGAAGTTTGTCGTGGTGAAATAGGGGGTTTTCACCGAAGGTTTATTTATTTTTTTTTTTTTTTCTTCTTTTTTTTTTTTTCTAGGATGGCGGAACTACTCCTTCCTTTTAACCCTTCATATCATTATTAACATTCAAATGAAACGAGTACATGTGGATATGGGCCTCATTTATCATGGATATGTTCAGGACACGGACATTATTATCCCGTTTGTGAGTTCAGCGGTCACGTTAAAATGAAACGCACCGAGCTGTATGTGACGCATGCCGAGTGAAAGAGTTAAATACACGTATTCGTTGAAATTGTGGCCTGTTTTCATCAACTGCACTGGTATTTATGGGAATAAAACACCAGGTTGTGAAGATAAACCAGCCTTAAGAGTCGTCGACTTGTATTCAGTGTCAGCTCATGCTTTATAGTTTGTACAGTAGTGTTTATTAATACACAAACGAGCTGAACCGATTCAGTTGAACCGAATCAGTGTTCACTAAAACTCGTCCGCATTTGTCAATCATTATTAGGTATAATCTTTGTTTTTTTTTTGTTTTTTTAAAGTAAAACATTATTTATCATCTTTGGATGGTTCTGAAGTTCACAGAAATTCGAATGTTTTCCAATTCCAATACAATTACAAACCGTCAGCTCACCATTAAAACCATATAACATTATTGGTTCTTAATGGTATCCACTAGACACAACATGCCAACAATAGAAGGCAACAAATTACCATTACAGTTTCCATTAAAACCAATACAATTCCCGTTATAACTATTAAAACCAATACAAATGCTTTGAGGGTTTCAAGCAGGGATGGTTCTAGTTGTGTAAGCTTACATCAGTGTACAACTTACGCTCTTAATAATCCATTCATTTTCTATACCACTTGGAAATCTGACATTCATTAGGTAAACTAAACATGCGCTCAGTTATATGATGGTCCTTTTCTCAAACGCAAACAATCGCCATCAGGTACTTGGATACATCATGGGTGTGTTATGTGTTTTAAACATAGGTGTGTTAGGATCTGTATTATCTGTTTACACTCGATATGTAATCTTCCACTAATCTTAAATGCTCCACCTCCCCACTGAAGGCCTGTTTTAGTGTATTTACTTCTAGTGCAGAGGTCTTCTCATTAGTCATACTGTACGAGTGTTTATTGGTTAAGGGGGTAATAGGATTATTCACGAGGACTAAGTAATGTCCATTATGCAGGACTGGGTGCAATGTAGTGGGATTTGCGTTCATTCATTTAGCAGGTGCTTTTGATCAAAAAGTGGCTTACAATTGAAGCAAAATCCAATCCAAACAGTTCAAGATCAAGGGTCTTGCTCAAATCTCCAACAGTGGCTCTCTGGCAATTTTGGGATTTGAGCTCACAGCCTTCTGGTTATGAGTACAGAACCTAAACTATTGAACAGCCAGCCACTGCCCCATCTTTAATAAGGATGGTTAGGGCATTGGTAGGTACACAGTACTCCTCAGTGGTGGCTTGGCGGTTAAGGCTTTGGGTTACTGATCGGAAGGTCGGGGGTTCAAGCCCTAGAACTACCAGGCTACCACTGTTGGGGCCCTTTAGCAAGGCCCTTAACCCTCTCTGCTCCAAGGGTGCTGTATCATGGCTGACCCTGCCCTCTGACCCCAACTTCCTGACATGCTGGGGTATGCGAAGAAAAGAATTTTGCACGTGTGATCAATAAAGACTCGTTATCATTATCACTTAGATCCACACTGGAAATGCAACTAAATCCAGACTTCACAGAACATCACAGTGCAGCTACACTGAAGACAGGTTTGTAGTTTACACATCTGATGTCTAATTGTCTTGTCTTTTTTCAGAATCCAAACTTAAAAGACTATGGAGGGTGCAATGAAGTGCGTGAAGTTCCTGTTTTTTTTCTTCAACTTTATCTTCTGGGTAAGTCTTCAGTCTTAAGATCAGTCCTAGTAACAACATTGTGAAATATTTATAGATGTATGTCTTGATAACCTCTTCACACAGTTTTTTTGGAACGCAATTGCTGGGAAAATGTTGACACAGTCAGTTCCGTTTAAGTTTGACACCACTCTTATGGTAATCCGGAGACATTGATGAACCTTTTATGATATCTTTAACCCAGATGGCTGAAATGGTACTTGGTTAGTAATCAGTAATTCCTATAAGAATACTCAAAAGACACTAAAACAAACATTTTTTTATTGACCTTATTCTAGTTTGAATGAATGTGAATGAGGAACTGTGGAAATGAGCTAACTCAGCTGAGGATGTGGGGTTTTTTTGTGCAAAATGTGAAGACATTTAGCAAGCGTTCACTTCTCTGTCTAATGTATGTTGAAACAGCTAACTAGAGTGTTGCAGTCAGACTTTATTTCACTATTTAAATGGCTAAATAGGAACAAACATGGAAAAACCACCTATTAATGCTCAATGCCTGTTAAGGATTTGCGTAGCGTTACACTTAAGGCTATTACCGCTATTACTTGGCTCACCTATTTACATTTTGTTGTATTAAGTTGTACGGCTTGAGTTTGATTATTTTGAGTGTTTAAGATGTGTCTTTTCTGGACGCTAAATACAGCTCGACCAACTTCCAGCCGTAGAAGGAAGTACATCTTAAATGTCAGGCTAAACAATGCATCACAACTTCCCAACAACAGTGTGTGATGCTATGGCTTCTCTGTTAAGTTTAAGAGTAACACAAATGCATGATTTGAAGCAAAAATAACAAGGTTTTGTTTATAAAGCACTGAACATTGGCACGATGGACAGCAGAAACCAAAGTCACGGTCTCTATGTCACAGAAACAATAAGGTCCAGTCATGTTTCGTCGAAAAATACAAGAGCCAATCATAATTCATCTTTAACAGAAATCAACCAATTGGTTGTCCACAGTTTCTGATGCGCTGAGAGGCAGGAATCCATTCTGATGTGTTAAATGTTCATGTTCATCGAACGTGTAATTATATATGCAATAATCCTACTTATAATTAAGTTCATATTTTGTCTAAATTTGTTTATTTGGTTATGTGTAAACGTAGCTAGCTTATCGGCTTGTTGATTAGCTAGGTAGTCCATAGTGTAGTCTGTCTTCATGAACATTTCAATGTTAGATGTGTGAGTTAATTGAAATCTGCTAAACAAACACAAACGGCATTCTATCGCAACGTTTAATTTGCCTTCCACGTTATCCTAATCAATATATCCCAGTCGGTTTGCTTAATTTTAGCTCGTGAGTGGAACCAAAATGCAACTTTTGTGGTGTTAATGTTAACGCAGGTCAACTCACTCATCATTGGCATGAGATCTAATTGAATCTGTAACCTCCTGCCCAATCACTGTCACAGTTCCTCCACTTTCCAAATTCCACTTTACCCCCCTGACGCTAAGCAGTATGTCAAGTTAGTTTTCCATGAGGCTTTTCCGAAGCTTTCTGGGATGTATATGATAGAGGAATATGAGGTTTTGGATGTTGCTCTGGTTGCGAAGTCCGCCATTATGTTTTGGCCCCACAGTTTTGTTTTCAGAAGAGTAATGCTAATTGGAAGTAAGTAGATTGCTATAACAGTCATTTGTGTGGACCAAACTGACAAACACATAAAGAAACAACTGCACAAGCTCCCCCGCATGCATCAACCAAGGCATGAATTTCCTCTGGTTTTTGTGGTCTGATGATATCATGCCTGTCTGCTTCTCTGAAATGTTTTCTGTTTTAAATGTATGCGTCATAGTTTGAAAAGTGAGATCATGTTTCAGAATAGTTATTTTATTTATTTATTTATTTAATTATGACTCTGAAATCTTTTCAAGTCTTCACTTTGGATTAGTAGATAGTAGTATGGTTTGTCTGAATTGGGGGGAAAAAAAAAAGGATGATGTCATGAGGGAAAAACTACGGAACGCTTTTTACGATTCCCCCCCCCCCCGAGCACTTCTGATTGCGAGGGAGTGAGAGTGTGATGTAACCTCGTGACTAAGTTTCCTAAGGTGTTCTGGCCGCGTCATGTGAGTGTGTCATGTGAGGATCAACATTTTTCCGCAGTCAGTAATCAGCAGCGCTGTGTATGGAAAAATAAAAAGCCTGGAAAAGTGGAAAACCACAGCTATTCAGGAAGCAGTGCAAAGTAGCGGAGGCTCGATTCCAGCAGCTCTGCCTCCATCAACGCTCTGCTGTCATTAATTTAACCTTTAAATATTTACACGTGTTGCAGTGTGTGCCTGCAGATGAGGATGTGAACACAGAGAATGCAGCTCAGTGGCAGTATCCTGTGTTTGAATTAAGGATAAATACGAGGTGTCCGAATGGAAGGTGTATATTTGGGGGTATAATAATACAAATTTGGAGCTCTTAACATGAAATGGGTAACTCTAGATGGAATTTAAAAGTATTTTATCAGGTTAACCTAGCTTTTAGGCCACTTTGTAGGTATACTGTTATAGAGGTAGCCCATCTGTCGCTATTTCTCAGCCGCGATATGAAGAAAGGCACTACGTATAGGTCCAGCTATATCATTTGGGTGTTGCATCAGCACAGCAGTAACAAGATGGTGTGTGTGTTTTCTGTGGTGAATATATAAGTACAACCATCAATTTAGCACGTTTGCAACGCGTACAGCACTTTAAACCACAGCACAGATCCGTTCTCGAATCAATCTCACTGGTTTCTAAAACTTTCTATAACAGCAGCTCTGACAAAAATGTGTAATTATTGATATGGTGAGGGTTTTCTGTAAGGAGACTTGTTTAACATTTATGGAAGGAGTCTCCAGTGTCAGTGTGGGGAAAGTTTTCAGGACTTTCTATAAGCTTTATATATAGCTGTAATAGCTAATAGAGAACAGGAAGGAACTTGGTCCACGGACATTCTACAACATTAAACGTAACTATAAATGGTACTTAAAAAGTATGATGATGTGTTTTTGTTTTTACTAATAAAAAAATTAAATTGTTGTGGTGTAAGACTTAATTTAAATAACTTAAATTGAAATAAATATAAACTAGAAAATTGTAAATGTAAATATTTTTTTTTTTAAAATGCTGTGCTAAATCTTTCAAATTTTAAACATTCATTTAAAACATATTTAAATTTTTTTTTTAGGTTTTAAGTCATTTACCTTTGTAATAAATCTTAAAGTATCTTCATACTTGTATATCATAGTGTATATCAAGTATTGTAGAAATATCAAGTATTGTGACACGATATTTTTCGCCATCATATCGCCCGCCCTCTACTTAATAACAGTTTTATCTGGAACTAAGTGTTTAGTTTATTTACAAACTCCAGATGTGTGTATTTAGCATTTACAGCCTTCTCACTGTGTAGTGCCAAGGCGTGTCAGGCAGAGCTTCCTGATTACCTCCTGTGTATTTACCTACACTCTGACATGGCTACAATGCCCTTCCGAAACCCAACTCCTTTAGCAAATAGGCAAGTTTTACTTAAAAATAACAGCAGTGCAGTGCGTCTCCTGGAAGTCTCCTTCAGGCTTGAGGTAAAGCAGATCAGTGCAGCGCGTGATGTGCTTTAGGAGCCGGCCAGGCCCGTACGTAAAAATCATACATGCATACATTTCACGTGATCATACAACTATGTGAGAAACATGTGGAGGTGTATTGTATCGTGTTATCAATTCAAACACATTGTGTCATCATGTGAATATGTAGTCACGTGAAATAGGATGTGGATGTAAATGAATCACTGGAAAACCCAGAATGGTTAAAATATATATATATATAATAATAATAATAATATGACGTGTCCATAAACAACATATGTAAATTTCACATGTTGTTAAACATTCCTTATTTGAATGTGAAAGTCATGTTTCGTGTGATTTTTCTGTAAGGGGGAGTCTTGCGTTTATGAGGACGTTGCTTTCGTTTCAGGTTTATTAAGTAAACTTTGATAAGGTCGTGAAAAGAACAGGAAGGTCTGATTTAATACCTGTTTTAGATTTATAAAAAGTCAACGTAGCGCTTGAGAACTAGTTATTAACAAATGTTACCTTGTGTAAAAGTGAAATCACACACACCTAAATAAATCCTGTAAAAGTTGAAGTACAGCTTTTGAAATTCTACACTCAAGTAGAAACTTTTATTTACATAAATTATGAAAATAAAAGCACAAGAAATATTAGCAGAAGAACAGGATTTTACTTACTGATGATCAATTAGTACCTCTTTCACCGAGGAACTAATGAACATTGGAAAACATTAGCTAAGGCTAACTAACAACAGCTTTATTCCCAACCTTTTAAATGCTAGCTAGCATGATAACGCTGACCATACAAGTACAAACTTTTACAGTAGAAACTGGCAGACAGATTACAGTGATGGGTATCAGGTCTCATTCTCAGTCACCTGTTTATTAGGAATTTGATTGAAATTCCTAACAAATAGGAACAAGGAAGTTGCATAATGCTAAAATGTCAGTTTATGATTTTGCGAATACTGTATATGATTATATAGAAATGGTCATGTTTGAAAATTTTATAATAGAAAATCTTTGTTATCGCACAAGTACAATGAAACTGTGTTTTCAGCTTCCTTACTAGATGCTATATAAGATATAATAATAGGATATAAAATAAAAATACAATAAAATTGAGTATACACCGATTGGCCGTAACATTAAAACTACCGAGAGATGAAGTGAATAATATTGTTTATATTGTTACAATGGCACCTGTCGAGGGGTGGGATATATGAGGCAGCAGGTGAAGTCAGTTCTCGAGGTTGATGTGATGGAAGCAGGAAAAATGCGTAAGGATCTGAGTGACTTTGACGAGGGCCAAATTGTGATGGCTGGACGACTGGGTCAGAGCATCTCCAAAACAGCAGGTCTTGTGGGGTGTCCTCGGTATGCAGTGGTTAGTACCTACCAAAAGTGGTTCAATGAAGGACGGCCGGTGAACCAGCGACAGGATCATGGGAGCCCAAGGCTCATTGATGTATATTGGGAGCAAAGGCTAGCCCACCTGGTCCGATCCCACAGGAGAGCTACTGTAGCACAAACTTCTGAAAAGATTCATGCTGGCTATGATAGAAAGGTGTCAGAACACACATCTGTATGGGGCTACGTAGCCGCAGACTGGTCAAAGTGCCCATGTTGACCCCTGTACACTACCGAAAGCGTCTACAATGGGCACGTGAGCATCAGAACTGGACCATGGAGCAATGGAAGAAGGTGGCCTGGTCTGATGAATTGTGTTTTCTTTTACATTGTGTGTATATGTGTGTGTTACCTGGGGAAGAGATGGTACCAGGATGCACTATGGGAAGAAGGCAAGCTGGCTCAGGCAGTTTGATGCTCTGGGCACAGTTCTGCTGGGAAACCTTTGGTCCTGGCATTCATGTGGTGTTACTTTGACACGTACCACCTACCTAAACATTGTTGCAGACCATGTACACACCTTCATGGCCATGGTATTCCCTAATGGCAGTTTCCTCTTTCAGCAGGATAATGTGAAACTGCAAAAAGTGTTGCAAATACCACAGCACACCTTCAAAGGTCTTGTGGAGACCATGCCTCGACTGGTCAGAGCTTTATTTGGTGGCACAAGGGGGACCTACATAATATTAGGCAGGAGATTATAATGTTATGACTGGCTGGTGTATATCCCATAAGTGCTACTGTAGCAATAAAGTAACATTACAGGCAGTACAAACAGTGTTTGGCAGTGTTTCCCTGTATGTACTTCATGAGGATAAAATACAATTTATGGATAACCAGCACAGGTTTATTTAACACATGCAGTTCCTTCTGAAAGTATTGGAACGACAAGGCCAAGTCATATGAAGACATATGGGTTTGAAATCAAAAGAAAAATACGAGCCGATAGATCAGAATTGACATCTAGATGTTTTGTGTTTGCACCCACCCATTTTTCAAGCGATCGAAAATATTGGAACATGTGACTGACATGAGACTGTACAGTCTGTGGTAGCTATCTGCTTCTTGGAAGTGGAAATTCTCTTATGATAAAGCCGAAGCCTGGATTTTCTAATGCGTTGTTCGTTTTCTTTCGATTTCTCCGTGTAGTTGTGTGGCCTGGCTCTCATCATAGTGGGCGTTTTGGCGAGGACTGCAATCACCAGGATTCCTGCGATTCAGGAGGTGGCCAGCACCGGATCCCCCATTCTGATCATCGTGGTAGGAGCCGTGATCTTCTTAATCGCCTTCTTCGGCTGTTGTGGAGCGTGGAAAGATAACTACTGCATGGTCACTACGGTAAGGCAGGGAGCGCCGATGAAATGTTCACACCGGATAATTCATTATAGAAACAAAAAGGAGAACGGAGGGGTAGTCCGCATGCATTTTTTTTTTGTCGTGAATTTTTCCCATTTCTGAACAACCTGAACATTTTCATATGTATAAAAAGTTATTATATCTGCAATTGTGAACACCGTATAACCCCATTAAAATATAGATGTTTGATTTTATTTATTGATTGATTGATTGAAACCATGAATTTTAAAAACTACTGAAACTACTAATGAATTTTAGAGACGTTAATACAAACCAAATAAATAAGACGTCTGTTTAGCTACAAAACATTCAAGCGGTGTTTGAATCACCTTAAGAAGAATTCAGCTTTTTAATTAACTTTTTTATTTTGCATAAATCTTTGTCGGTTTTTTTTGGGGGGGGTGGGGGGGTTTGGCATTTTGAAATTTCTATTTTAATAATTCTTTTGATTTTGTCTGATTTTTCTTGGACATATTTCTTAGAATAGGATTTTATGAAATCACCCACAGTTTAAAAGTAGAATTTGCACTTGTATTTTTTTTCCAGTGCAAATTTACAGTGAACTTAAGAAGTCTTAGGAATCCCAAACTAACAGGTCCAACCGGATACTTATTTAGATTTTTTTGCTTCATTGAACACACGTTGCTAATCTGTAAACAGAGAAACTGGTAGAGTTAACTCCAACGTACTGTTCTATGTTTACATGATTTCTATGTACACATAACTACACAGCAGTAATTTTTTTTAATCTTCTCTCTCTCTCTCTCTCTCTCTCTCTCTGTTTCTGATTCCTCTTTTCTCCTCAGTTTGTCGTCCTGCTCTCAATCATCATCATCATCGAAATTGGAATAGCCATTGGTGCTTATGTCTTGAAAGGAAAGGTATGACTTACCAATACAGTCCTGGGATGTGTAGATGTTCATTTCAGTCAAATCAAGAGAAATTAATTGCGACATTAAATTTGTCGTTTATTTTAATGCATTTTGTTGTTGTAGTCTTTCACTTAAAGAAAAAAAAAAAATGACGAAAGCTTAGCACAAACTGGTGTTACATTTAGATGACTTTTGTCTTTTCATCCAGCTGGAGGATCTGCCGGAGAAGGCCGTGCAGGAAATGATGAAAAATTACACAACAAATCCAGATGTTCAGAAGGACCTGGACGAATTACAGAAAGAGGTTTGTCTCCTGCATGGTCATTACTAACACACATCAGCTGTGAGCTTTGCTTGGCACCCAGAATTCATAAACTCGATTTATAACACAGTGCTGCCGAATGCTCGATTCCGATTGGTCAGAAGATATTGATGAATATTATATCATAGCAGATGTAGTAGCACGGCAAATCACAGGTTTATAATAATGCACTCGTTCCAATACATGGTCGTCTCTATAGTAACAACATAAACGGGTTAACAGGCGTATGTAATTATTTCTGTGAGGGGACATGTATTTAACACTTATGAAGGGAGTCTTGGGTGTCAGTGCTTTGTAACCGTCAGAGGTAAAGCCGTGACGTTATTTTCCACCGTGGGGAAAGTCTTCAGGAGTGAGGGCTTTGCATTTTCTGGTTCCTCAGTACCGTGACACTGCACATTTTTTGTGTTAATAAATCTGAGAGAGGGAAAAGAGAGGTTGGTGAGAGAAGGACTAGTTTATAGCTGCTGTAAAGCGAGTTATAAAACCAAGTAACTTGCTTGTGGACATTAAATGTAACTGAAACATTGAATGTAAATATAGCTGCATGCAGTGACTGCCGGGGTCCAAGCACCAAAGGTGCAGCAATGTCAGTTGCATGACCTCATGATGTATGGTAACCGTGAGGGAAAACCCATGGTAAATGCCACTGGTGAAATGAATGTTAAATGAGTGTCACTTCCAGTTATTACTATGTTGGCAGGTTAAAGGCATGAGGAACAGTACATTAGTATGCATCTGAAATATCAGCTCCATCACATGAGGCATTGTGGAATGATTAAGGAAGACTTCTTGTTCGGTGTCACGTGTTAATTAATTGTGTTGCCATGGAACTGCTATTTACCATAATAAGTAATATAAACATTTTAGCATTTTTAATGTTGTCAGGTTGCATTCACAATCCTGACGTGTGAATGCGATGACTTCCTGTGAATTTTATTGTTGGTTTTGAAGAAAGCATGTACGAGACCTATTAAAACCTCATGACAGTGTGTCAGTATGGGCTGGTGGGTGTTGCGTTGCGTTATGGAGCATACATGTGAACTCTGTACCACATCCTATGACGAATTACACAGCCCCTCCTATTTGGACTGCATCATGGGTTATTTGGTCATATTGTTTGATATCTCAAACACTGTTTGAGATATCAAATACCCCTTCGCAAAAACTTCCTGCTGGGAGGAATTAATGGATGCACACTACACTGCCCTCCACTGATATTGGCACCCTTGGTAAATATGAGCAAAGAAGGCTGTGAAAAATTATCTTTATTGTTTAACCTTTTGATCTTTTTGTTAAAAAAAAAATCACAAAAATACTCTGCTCTCATGGGTATCAACCAGTTGCAAACACAACACAGGTTTATCCAAAAAAAATATATCTTTGATAAATATAGGTGTACAACAATTATTGGCACCTGTTTAGTCAAGACTTTGTGCTACCTCCCTTTGTCAAGATAACAGCTCTGAGTTTTCTCCTATAATGCCTGATGAGGTTGGAGAACACATGGCAGAATACATGATCTGAGACCGTTCCTCCATACAGAATCTCGTGGCTTTGAACATGATGGCGCACACTTTTGAGCTGTGTACCAAATTCTCTGAGTTTTTGAGCAACTCAAAAAAGCCAAATGTTTAAACAAACAATAGGGTCCTTCGCACTTGGTGCTTGGACCGCAACTCTAAACAGTTGTCATTTTATTAAATAACTCAATTGAAAAATTCTTTAAAAAATAAAACTTGGTGTTATAAGAGAAACAAAACAGTTATTGTAAAATAACCAACGTCACAGTGGTAACAGTAAATCTGCTTCGCTTTTGGCCCAGGTTGTTGATTATTTTCCGATAACACCACACCCCCCCCAGTTTTTTTTAAATTCGTATTTAATATCTGTCATTCCATATCATCTTGTGTTGTGTCTGTGTGTAGCTGAAATGCTGTGGAGCAGTGAACGCTTCTGACTGGGCGTTCTTCAAGCCTGACAAGAACTCCGTTCCCGACTCCTGCTGCAAGAACATCTCAACCAACTGTGGAGCCGGAGCCCTGAAAGACGCCAACAAAATCTACACAGAGGTAAGCGGACAAGCAGCACCGCCTTCCTGAGAGGCATTTCAGACACAACGCGTAAACAAAAAGTCTCAAAAGGACAACTCTTAATGCTGTATTTTTTTTCAACCAACATTTTTGGTTCTTTCACATGTAAACGTGTAATAATGAGGATACTGGCTTTTGTAGGGCTGTGGGGCTGCTTTGGAAAATCTTATCAAGAAAAACATTCTCTGGGTTGGCGTAGCAGCTCTTGTCATTGCCTTCATAGAGGTAACACACAGTTTTTTCTTTTTCACTACCATCCAAACATCCAGAATGTTTCTGAAACATCTGGTTGACATCTCTCTTGTTCTCATTTGTGTTGCCTTAGATCTTGGGTGTTGTGTTTGCCTGCACGCTGATGAGAGGGATCCGCAAAGGCTACGAGGTCATGTGATCCCATCGTTGAACTTCAGTAAAAATCACTTTCACACTCCAGTGGAACACTTCAGATTTGTAAATGCCTTCTTGCAGAGTCTAAAATTCTAGACAAAAAATGTGCCTATATGCAGGTAGAGAACACCTGAATCTTGCTTTTTAATCATAGATGCTGAATTACTGTCCATCATTTCCTTATTATGTCTCATAAATTTGTACTTTAGTATTCTTTATGGACTTCTTTTAGGGAGAGATTGTACTTTTATACTCTCACATTTCATGTATTGTATTATCAACTTTTCAATGTTGGAATGGCATAAACAATAAACTTTTACAGTTCCCCCCCAACATCATCAGCATCCAGACATTTTCACACATTTGTTTTGACACAGATGATTATCACTGTGTATCACTACCCTGTATAATTTAATCATCGTAAATCATTACAAATCGGTATTTTTCACACGTTACATTATTAGCCTTACAGTATATTATTCCAAAAATTTCACCAGTCTTTGAATCAGAACAAAAGTATTTCTTGTCCCAATAATTCAATGTTAAAACATGAAAATAATTAAATATATAATTGTGGCCCAGTAATTGACTAGGTAGCTGAATGACACTGGAAACTCGTGTTGTGCGGTGATTGGGCAAACAAATAACGCCTTACTCTTGTAAATTCACACCTCCCCCACTGGTTTCTCTATAATAATAAACAACAAAGTGGAGTTACTGTTCTCACCCCAAAGTTGATTATTTTCCAATAACAGCATGTCCTGAAGTGTTTTTTTTTTTTCCTTTCATACCACAGCAATTTGCCAACAATTACATTTGTTTTTATTAAGTAAAGAACATCTCCTACTTTTTAATCTGTTCGTAGTTACGTTTAAAGCAACGGAACATCCGTGAAACAAGTTAATTCCTGAAGACTTTCCTGTAGTGTAAAACTTTAAATTACCTCCGATGTCACAAAGCGCCGACACTTGAGACTCCTCCCGAAAATGTCAAATGTCTCCATACTGTAATGATCAATTATTATGTTTTCTTTGTTAAATAACTAGGATTAAATGGTACACCAAACATAGAAGTCCCTGTGAATGATTTGTTATTATACCGAGTGTCCCAAAAAAGTCTCCATACAGATAGGGGAGTATGTTTGCCAGAACCACGTCGGTTGTGCCTGCGTCAGTGGAACCACGTCGGTCCACAACACTTCCAGACTTTTTGAATTTGTTAAGCTTGGCGACAGTGTCGTGTGTGACGTGCTCGCCGTGTTTCCTCTTAAAGTCCATCGCAACCTTGCGACAGCTTCCCGATCCAGCCGTGAGAATGATTTCAATACGTTCTTCTTTTGGCAAAGGCGTTCTTAAAGGCTATCTGAAAAAAAGGGGGGAAAAAATGTATGTATGTATTTGGAAGACATTTTGCTAAAAAGTGTTAATTTCCTCTATGTATGGAGACTTTTGGGACACCCTGTAGAAACAATAACGAGCGCGTTTAATATAAACCTATGATTTAACTTGACTAATTAGAATCCATTAAAAATTTTACAGTGCTGTGGTATAAAAAAAAAATATGTAATATTAGTCCGTTATAGAAAGTCTAGCTGAATCCCAATGTCATGATCAATTATGTTGAATTTATTGGAACACCCCCCCCCCCCCAAACAAAACAGAAAAAGCATAATAAATATAGACCGCTAATATTAGTGCTACATTGCTCGTCTTAATGTGTTTCCCCACTCAGACGCACGCTTTTCAACCTTATGAAGGCTTATAACCTGATGAGCTCGAGAAAGGAAGGAAGTGAACAAAGCACAATTAATCACTTTGTCACCTTACTTAAACGGTTTACTGCACATTACACGTTGAATAAAACGAACAAACAAAATAAACACGTACGATGGATTTTATAGATGACATTTAAAAAAGTAGTTCTGTTCTTTACATAGCAGAGGTCATTGGAAACATGTCTTTATAACATCAAGGCACATTTACAAAGGGTTATCAGTGACTGCAGTCCAAACTGAGGGAGGCAAAAACCACAATAAAGCAACTTAGAGCTGTTTTGTTACTTTACTTTGAATCAATCCAATATGTGGGGCAAATCATTTTAATTGTGTATGTACATAAGTGCTTTATGATTTTTCTGCAGAGGCGACTTCATTTACAGGACTTGGTGTCCTTGTGTGGAGACGTATGCGCTTCATCACAGCGTTAAAATCAATGTCCTTCTCACAATACTTTCTACAGCAGAGGTATTCAAACTGTGTGAATTCAATGCATGAGGGTGAGATGAAAAATACCAAAATAAATAACCACTTATATGACTATCTATGAGACCTGCCGACCTTTATGGGTTTGTGTGTGTGTGTGTGTGTGTGTGTGTGTGTGTGTGTGTGTGGGGTGGAGAAAGTTCTCATTAAAAACTGGGGCATGGGTCTCATCGGGGCAAAAGTTTGAACACTATTCTGTTCCAGTGTCAAATCACTCTGATAATCTCTGGTGATATTGTCAGGGTTGCCATGTCTGATATTTTCACACAAAATTAGTCTGCATTTGACATTTTGCTGATTTGGGTTAAATATTTATTTCACTGGAAGTGGGTTGTTCTGTTTAATTCTATAAAATATTTTAAGTAATTCTGAGGTGAATATAATGATAGAGTCTTTATTTATCACATATACATATGCACAGGGAAATTCTTTTCTTCGCATACCCCAGCATGTCAGGAAGTTGGGGTCCGAGCGCAGGGTCATCCATGATACAGTGCCCATGGAGCAGAGAAGGTTAAGCACCTTGCTCAAGGGCCCAACAGTGGCAGCTTGGCAGTGCTGGGGCTTGAAACCCGACCTTCCGATCAGTAACCCAGAGCCTTAACCACCAAGCCAGCACTTCCCCTACGTACTTGATTTAATTAGATTTTTACTGTATTAGAATCACCTCTAAAGGAGCACAAAAAAATCTCTCTTTTGCTTAAATTTGATGTTGCAGTACAGCAAAAAGAGAAATACTTTCTAGAGGCACTAACAAATATAATAAGATGTAAATAAACTCCACATATTCACCATCTTTTAACTGGCAGTGTATACGGTATGTGCTTATGATTAAAATGTACCAAGTAGTGTATCGTCGTAAATCAGTCCCTCCAGAATTTTGCGATCGCAGAAATGAACGCAAAATCAAGGAAACTCCACAATATTCGGAGGAGCTTGCAATTTTTCAAAACGACCACAGATTTTATGCAGGTGTGGGCCGAGACGCTTCATGTGACGTCCTCATGACGCGCATTCAGCCAAAGCCCTCTTCAATTCTCGTGTGTCAAACACGAGTACAGCTAAAAGGTCTCCTTTACCAACAAACCACTGTGAAGGACCGTGCAAAACTATTTCCTGCAACTTTGCCAATTCAACTAGGCTTCTGCTAAAAAAAAAAAAAAAAAAAAAAAAAAAGGCACAAAAAACTCTGCAAATTGTGTAAAAAGCATCTCAAAATCAAGCACGTTTGGCCGCAACAATCACAAAAACCCTCGGCGAAATCTTGTACAGACTGGTAAATGGATATGAAGTACAAATAATAGACTACATACTTATAAATACATCATGTTGCTCATGTCCTATAGTGGTCTTGTATTATTACACTGATATTTAGGTAAACCAATTTGAATACTGCTTCATTACAAATGTATAATATGATCTTGTTTCACATTAATTACAGTTAGAAATTAAGTTGGACATATTTTTGGGTTGCAATTTATCGGCTTTTTTTCGAGGACCTGGCAACCCTGAATACTGTTCTGATGAATTCAATCAGCTTTCAAAGTACAGATGAACTGTATGCATAGCAGCAAACTTAAACAGCACAGGAAAGGAAAAAGGAAAAAATAAAATAAAATAAAAAACAAAAACGCAGCAAAGCACAAGCCAAAATTAAAAACCACACCAATCTGTGGTTGAACCATATTTGGAAGAAATCCACAACACTCCATGTAAACAGAATGAGTTGTTAACCCTTTTTCATACATCTGTTCTTAGATGCATGTTCATAATCATCTCGTGATGTAATTAGAACGTGCTGCATGCAACGTTTTGTGTTTCTGAGGTTCAAAGTTGTGTGTAAATATGGAATGGATCCAATTGTTCCATTTACGCAGATCTGACACGATAAAGGCTAAAAGGCGAAATCGACTTCCGCTATGCAATGTACTGTTTTTAGTACTTTCATCGCGATTCCCACCCATCTTTCTAATCACTTGGCTCAAGGAAACAAACATTCAAAAATAACTCGAAGATTACCATCCTTCCCTCTCATATTCACTCAACACTGTAACTGAGGCCTACACTCTATGATCCTGATACTGGCCTGGAACGTCTCTGATAACTGAAGTTGTTCACTCCCTCTGTGTTTCCCCCATGTCTGAGGTTTTTGTTTACTTCACTTCTGATCCTTGACGGTCAGCGTAGTTGAAAAACGCAGGGTCTCATCAGCTGCGTGCTGGTTTTGGGTAGTTCACCGTCAGAAGCATCATACCATGCAAGTACAGTGAGGTCTCTGATTCTGCACAGAGGAAATTAAAGCAGGAAAGAAGAAAGGTGTTGAGAAGGCACGCATGACTGTCAGGGTAACCGTCATGCAGTTTAACTAGGGCCTGTGGGGGGTGGACACAGTTTGTTACAAAGGAAACTGAAGCAATCTGACATTGCAAAGAGTGCGAGTATTTTTAATCATCAGGTGTCTCCCACTTCCTGTGACAAAATCAATCATACTAGTGCAACCTCAAGAACGACAAATTGAAAATATCCTTAAATAATAAAGTGCAGATTTTAAAGGTAAGTCCTCTCACGTGGCTGATTCTGACCGGGCACAAAGGTCACAATCTAAAACAGATTGTCTTTACCACTATTGTGTGTGTGTGTGTGTGTGTGTGTTGGGGGGTGGGGAAGATTTGCAAAGTCTTATAAAAATGAGACAATTTTTTTAAAAAAATGAGGCTTTAAAAATACCTCGTCTCTCAATATGGTGTGATATCCAGAAACTTTTCCGCTGCAGAATCGGATGTTAGTAATCAAATCTTGAGTGTTACGGTATTCTGTATTTTTACAGGTTTGGCTGAAATCATGACGATGGAAAATAAGAGTAATACTGAAATCCATCTCGTCTCTACACAGTTCATTTCCTGGTTAATTACATGTTCTGTATTTTGAATGGCAGGTGGACAAACTGGAATTTCCTATTTGTTCGTGTGTATTCACAGAGTCTGGCATTTCTGCATACAGGAAAAGAAAACGTGTAATAGAGATGCCATTTTACAGAGGTGCTAATATTGCTAGCACAAAAATCCTGGCAGGTACAAAGAAGAAAAACTGAATTTTACCACAAAAACACTAAAATACACCGATCAGCCAGAACATTAAAACCACCTGCCTAATATTGTGTCGGTCCCCCTTGTACCACCAAAACAGCTCTGACCCGTCGAGACATGGACTCCACAAGACCTCTGAAGGCGGGCTGAGGTATCTGGAACCAAAACATTAACAGCAGATCCTTTAAGTGCAGCACGTCCAGCACGTCCTAGAGATGCTCGAACGGATTGAGATCTGGGGAATTTGGAGGCTGAGTCAACACCTTGAACTCCAGAGCATCACACTACCTCTGCCAGGTTGCCTTCTTCCCATAGTGCATCCTGGTGCCATCTTTTACACATGATGTAAAAGAAAAACTTATCCAACAGACCAGGCCACTTTCTTCCACTGTTCCACGGTCCAGTTCGGTCACTCGTGACCATTGTAGGAGCTTTTGCAGCAAGCCGAGATGCACTGTGTGATCTGACACTTTTCTATCAGAGCCAGCATTCACTTTTTCAGCAATTCGTATTACAGTAGCTCTTCTCTGGGATCAGACCAGACGGGCTAGCATTCTCTCCCCACACGCATCGATGAGCCTTAGGAGCCCATGACCCTGTCGCTGGTTCACCGGTTGTCCTTCCTCGGACCACGTTCGGAAGGTACTAACCACTGCATGCCGGGAACACCCCACAAGACCTGCCGTTTTGGAGATGCTCTGACCCAGACGTCCAGCCATCACAATTTAACCCTTGTCAATGTCACTTCGAATCCTTATGCTTGACCATTTTTCCTGCTTCAAACACATTGACTTTGAGAACTGACTGTTCACGTCCTACCTAATATAATATCAAACTCCTTGACAGGTGCCACTGTAATGAAATAATCAATGTTATTCACGTCACCTGTCAGTGGTTTTAATCTTATGGCTGATCGGTGTATACCGGTCCAAAAAGAATCTCCATGCTACCAGCGTTAATATTAAAACATATTAGTTGAACTCATATTTAACTGCGATCGGCAGAAATGTCTATATTTATAAACCTCCAGCTGAGTGCTGGTAAAAGCTTACTTTATACAACTGTTACAACGTGAACATACTGGCTCTATCGTCTGGTCCATGCCCATATACTACACATAGTAATCAAACTATAATAAATATATAATTGAATTGAATGGTTTATCCACACAGCAATGCGAAATACTCCTACATGGTGGTTGGTGCAAAGCGAAAGTAAACAGAAGCAAACGCACCTCTTTCTTTCCTCTTCAGTGGACTGGCTTTTCGCCAATTTTACTTCGTGGCCATAACAACCAGTCAAAATTCGTTGAAAACGCTACGGCTAAACCGGAGATGTTGTCACCTCTGCATTTCAAATATGTCATTATTCTCTAACAAATTATTTCATGGTGTAAAACATTTGTCAGTGGTGTCGTGTTTCTCACCTTTAAGGTGCACTGAGAACTGCAGCCACTGAGACAGCCAGTCTCGGCACTGTGCAGGACTCAGCTGCTCCACGTTCAGCCCTCTCACATAACACGCCTGCAAACAGAGACCATGTGATCCAAGCACTGCGACTCACCCACATGTCTAACACTGGAACAAGTCGTCCATTAGGTAAGGAATAAAACACTTGGGGGTGTGCTGTTATTGGAAAATAACCAATGATGGTGAGGTGTGATGTGGCCCGATGCAAAGCGGAGTTACTTTTAGCACCCAGAAGTAGATTATTTTCCAATAACAGCACGTCTTGACGTGTTTTGTTCCTCTCACAACATGTCAATTTGTCAATAATTACAATTCTTTATCGATTAAAGAATGACGTGATACTGTTTTAACCATTTAGAGTTACATTGCATTTGTAGAACATCTGTGAAACAAGTTCGTTTGTGTACATAAATACCGGCTCCATCATTAGCATAACAGTTAATGAGTGATATGTAATAAAATCTCTATCCTACCTCTTTGAGCTCCATGTCATTGAGCTCGTGGAGACCCAGGATGATGATGGCACGATCCAGGTGCATGAGCTCTAGGGCGTGGCTATTCAAGCGCCGGCCAATCCAGAACGGTGGGAGGCGGGGCGTTAAGAAGAGCAATGTGCAAAGGTGTCTCTGAAAGTTATTATTAGCAAGCACATATTAACTCTACTGAGGAGGATAAAACTTGGGTGCGTCTCTATCAGCTCCCTAGGTGGTGAATCAGTATATTGTGTGCACGGGTTGGGACACTGTTAAGGACCCTGGCTCACTACACATTGTTACACTGATCACTCAATTTCCTGTGACATGGCTACTTGTTCGCATTGTAAAACGTCACCACTGGCGTTTATCAACAACAGATATCTTTCTGACGTTGTAGATCATATAAATTTGTTAGCTTAATCGTACGGGTTTCTGTCATGGTACTTCAAGCAGGATCGTAGGCTAGTAGCTAGTGGATTTTTAAAAAATTAAACATTAAACACATAAAAGTTGTTAACCTCAAACAAACCGTATATAGAACAAGTTAAAAATCGTCATCGTAACTAAATCGTTTGAGAGCCACAACAATGCTAACAAGCCACTTACGTTTGTAGACAAAATTGGCTGAGAGTTCGTCCGCCATTTTGTTTTCGAGCTGAGAGGCTTCTGAAAATATGACGTTATTTCCAGTAAGGGAACATAGTGAGCATCGACGCGCCCTATTTTTTTGCAGTGCATTGTGGGATTTTTTAGGGATTTTGTGATTGAGACAGCCCTTGAAATGGCCGACTCTCTGATCAATGCCTTGACTACTGACCTAGGGAGCTGACTGAGACACACCCCTTAATAGCAGTTACATCATCATTGCTATGGTTACATGTGCAAGTCACATGAGAGAGATTTAAAAAGATATATATAATTTATGCTGCTCCAGTCAGAGATTTCTCTATACATGTTTATAAAAAAAAAAACACCTAATGTGAATGGTCTTAGTCTTAGATTTGTACTGGAACTACAAGGCTAATATAACTAATAAGTAAAATTCTTGTCATGATTCTTGATAATCCTCTTCTACACTGATGAACTTGATTTGATACTAAAACTGAAATGTAAATATTATATATCATTGGAATGATATACGCAACACAGTCATTAGCTGCGTTTACATGGACAACAATAATCCACTCTTAATCCGATTAAGACCATACTCTAATTAAGAAACTACCATGTAAACAGCAATTTTTACTTACCTTAATCTAATTAAGGTCATAATCGAAGTAAGTAATAATCTAATTAAGACAGGTGGAGTACTACTGTTTTAGTCACATTATGGACGTGTAGTAGTGACATGTAAACACCTTAATCACATTATGAACGTCGTGTGGGAGTTTTCACCGCATTTTGCGACAGGACACGATCACACACGACAGTTTTACGTTTTACGGCGAACAAGAGAGTTCGGCTGTGTCCCAAATCGCATACTTTCCTACTATAGGCCTGTAGTGGGGAAAAATACATGTATCTCGTCTGCTATATAGACGGTAACTACGCGATTTGGGACACACCCACCGCTTCAAGCAGTCGTCTATTAGCACGTACAGCATGACAAATAATTAACTGCACTTAAAGCGTTCGTAAAAAAATTTAATAAAAACACCCAGAACTGTATACGGTACCATAACGAAGACCAACTGTATGTTGATACGTGAAATTCTGGAGGGACGTCGGACGGCGTGGCGCGGTGACGTAATGACGCGGGCTGTTAATCTAATTATGTTCTAAAACCTGTAAAACAGGAACATGACAGGAGTATTCTAAAAGCGACTCATGTAAACACCTTAATCACAATATTATCTTACTCGGATTAAGGTCAATAATTAGATTACTGCTGTCCATGTAAACGTAGTCACTGAAGAAGAGATCTCTGAGATTTGTTACTTTTAAGGTCTAAATAATAATGCAAGGAGCTTTTTTTTCTTCTTCTTGGAAATGAAATTAAGCAAGAGTACAAGTATTCAGTTTCAATAAGACTCACGTACTGTAAAGCATAAATATCCTAAAATAATACTTCAGTATAGTAGCCAATTATAAACGACTCGAGCATTTTCCACTGTTCCTGAGTGTTGCTTTGATTTAAAGGACTAACCATCTGATCTGCACCCATCCTTCTGATACCCAATGGAGGGCCTGAGAATAAACTTCTCACTGCGTGGAGATCAGACACAACGGGGTGAACACCACCCTGGATCTGGAAACAAATATTAATAATTAGTATTTTTTCAATCCACCTCAGACGTTTTAATGTATTATACTGTGCGGAGGGACTCACTTTACTGCACAGCTCCATAAGTCGGCTCTTTACTTGTTCGTGTGTGATGCGCGATGCTGTCGTCTTCAACCCAGCGAGCAGTGGCCGGTGATGCAGCGCCCTCTGTGCGTGATACACTCCCTGAAACTCCACCAGCTGCTGGGGCGTCCAGAAATGGCGAATCAGAAGCTGGCGTGGATAAAGGTACCTGGTAGTAGGATGTGGCGAAGAGAGGAGTAGAATGAGTGCAGGTGGAGGGGTAGGTATTACACAGTAATGGAAAGATCAGTACACTCTGAAAGATATTACAAGGACAGATTTGCTGTGGCGTAAGAGGAAGAAAACACTCAGGGGCGTGCTGTTATTGGATAATAACATCTTCGGGGTGGCGTGATACATCATTGGTTATTTTCCTATAACAGCATGCCCCTGAGTGTTTTCTTCCTTACTTGTCACTAGGGTGGTTGGTTTCACGGTTAGGCACCATGTTTGATCGGAAATAGGATTCAAATAGGATTGCAAAAGCGTTTTATTTTTAACAGACATTAAAAATAAACTCTTAAATAGATTTGCATTTTAAATGTTGGCATCCACTGTATGCTTTTGCTCCTGAAAATGCTGCTGTAAATATATATGTTACGCAAGTGAGTTCGAATTATGCGCACACACATGGGAAACGCCAACGCAAATACACGTTTGAATTAGCATTTGAATTTGAATAAAGTCTGGAATATGTGCTGTACAAAGAGAGATTTGTACAAAGAGAAAAAACGTTCCTTTAATGTAATGTAATGTAATGTAATGCTGTGAAAGTTTCAAACCAAACCACCCTTACTTATCACGCTTCTTTAAGTGTATATTGGGGGACAGATTACATTCAGTCAATACTCACATTAAAACAAACACTAGGTAGTTGGCAAAAGGAGGAATGGAGATGATCACCAGAGGAATAGCTTTGATCATGTCTCTGTGGAACTGTCAGAACAAACATGTAGTGTAGAGTATATATATATTAACACAAAGCATCTATTTAATACACCATCAAATACAGGTTTAAAATACGGCCTGAAACGCAATCACAGTGGATTAATAACGAATTCATCTGAAGCCGTAAAATCCCAAGAGATTTTTTTAATTGACTGAACATACTCAAGGTCACAAAGACTCTATTTAAGATGCACTTTAGAGTTGAACAGCAGACATCTGGTTCATTCAGATAATCCTGAATAATCCGCTTCCCATGAACTTTCAAGAGCTAATCAGAAAAATTTTATTTAGATTTAACTTTAACTGCACTTACGTTAATTTCTATGCTGCAATCCCATGAAAAATCCTGAGGTAACAGCACTATGTCGCCCTCTAACCTTCATCCACTGTACTACATGTCATACTTTCAAACACTGGATTGTTAGAATGAAATGAACTTCACTATGAAATGTCCTTTTTGATAGCACTGTAATCATACAGTTGATCCTGACAATACTATTAGCTGGAAATACAGGCTGCTGACAGACTGCAAATATTAGAAGGCCCCAAGACTATTAAACATAACCGAAATTTTATTAGCACAATTTGATTACACAACCCTTCTGGTTATAATCCAAAAATTTGTACTACATTTATTTGGTTATATATGCTTATGATATTACGATCAAACATGAAAGAACACACTCTAACTCATTCATCTCACCTGTCTGAGCTTCTCCATTTCACGGTAAGGCAACTTCTGGGGATCGATGTTGTTTCTGATCATCCGAATTCTGATCCTATGCACTTCTCGGGCATCCTCGAAGAAGAGTCGAAATCCTACAATGACATGCAGAGAAACTCTGAACAGATGGGACCAAATGAGTATTCTACCAAACATTGCACAACGCTGCTTTTTAAGAACAGCATAAGAGTTTGCACGTATTTGACTCATAAATTCACATTCAAAATGTCTGTCTGTTTTTTTTTTTTAGTTGTTGTTGTTCTTTTTTTCTGCAGTTGAAAATTTAACAATATGAAATAATGGAACAGACTCGAACCTCACCTCGTATAAATGTGGAATAGAGGACGTAGAATCTAGGGAAGCGTCTCTGAAGAAATCTCTGGTACTTTTCATTTGCCCATTTCAACCGTGACGTGATGCTTTGGCCGAGGCCGTACCTCGCTTTAGAAGGCGAATACTGCCTCACTAAACATAAGCTATAGGGATGAAGATGAGGCAGTCGATTAACACACCAGTTTACGATGTCATACCGCACAGCTCCAGGGTCCCTGATTCGATCCTGAGCTTTGTGTGGGATTTTTATTTATGTTCTCCTAGTGTCTCACATGGGTTTCCTTTGGGTTCTGTGATCTTCTCCCATCTCTTGAAAACATAGTGGTGGAGTGGTGACTCTAAAATTATCTCTAGGTGTGCGTGTGTGTGTGTGTGTGTGAATCTGCATGCATGGTGCCCTGCAACGGATCTGGGTGTATTCCCATCTCACACCCAGTGTTCCCGATAGGGATAGGGATAGGGCTCTGGATCCAGCGCTACCATGACTAGAATAAAACAGTTACTGAAGTCGAATGAATGATGTTATGACCATTACATGATGATACATACATGATGTTGTGAGGATTACAGAACACATTATGGTTCTTGTTGGACTACACATCACTCACAATGAATTTATTAGAAGGGTTTTATTTACATCTGCAGACTAAAACCTTACTGCAGCCCTAATATAACTCCCAGGTAATATCCTAAAGCCCATAGAGACCATAAATAATTGGATAATAATAAGTTTTGCATAGGCATAATAGTCAAAGTTATTTACTATTTCATTCCTTTCTGCCCCCTGTCCTTCCTTCAGACAATACTCGTTGCATTATAATATAAACTGTTAGTAGAAAATGAAAGAAACTACAAAAAAAAGTTGGATTTAGATGTTCAGTGACCTTTATAGTCAGCTGTGCCTGACAGTGCTATCCTGGAAATACAGTTAGTAACATGCACTATGGCTTGAACATCCTCGACAGCATGTGCATGATTACTGATCAGTTAAAATGTTGTTACCTAAGTTGCGTGGCGGCTGATTTAGGCCTGCAGAATCCCGCAGTGACCCGCAGGTACCGTGTTCCGCACAGAAAAGTCATAGAAGCACCGCACCACCTCCGCATATAGGACGGCGCCATTTTGAGAGAAAACCGCTGTCAACTCGGAGGGGGCGTGGTACGGAAAGTGGGCGGGGCCAGAGTGTATACACATGATGCATGAGAGATTTATTTTTTAAATCGAATTTCAAGCCTAAAATTAATTAATACTTTCTTTATGTGGATGAAATTATTTTAGGAACGTATATGGTTATAAACCACCTAAGGGTTATTGTGATATAATATTTTTAACATATAATATATACAAATATCTCTAATAACTAATTAAGAAAAACTAACCCCCCCCCCACACACACACACACAGAGGAAGTGTATAATAATTAAGAGTTCATAATTTTCTGATTAAATTGCATGAATACCCTGAAAAACAACAACAACTACAACAGAAACCATCACAAAAATTCTAATGGTTCCATGACAAATACCATTACGAACCATCAGCTGTTATTACCATCAGCAAAATATTACCAGTAGAGACCCAAAAGGGACCATTATAATTCCCATTAAAACCCAAAACAATTCCCATTACAACAATTTAAAACATTACAAATTCTATTGTTTTAAATATTATTTTGCTTTTAAAAAAATAATAATACAGTAGTAAAATGGTAACAGCACTTCCAGTTTATGTAGCTGTGATGTAGTGAAATGTTTATCTTTTGTAGCTACACAAAACTTTCATATATATTAATTATATGAATGGGAATTTTCTGTTCATATCGGTTCCTCCTGTGTATTTATCATGTGCCAGATGGCACATGGCAAACCTGTTTATATTTGTACTATAATAATTGTATTGTATTTAAAAATGAATAAAAAGATCTGACACCTTGTCATTGTTTTCATGAAATCATTTTCCCCACCATTACTATGACATTTACATACTGCCAATTTAATGTGTGCTTCATAATCTAAATCACAGCGCACATATTCAGGCAATAATGAAAGAATCCACAATTATGCAGTTATATATTAACTGATTACAAATTTTAATTAATGACACAATGTTTATAAGTAGCAGAGACTTGGTATACTACCATATATGAAGTACTGTGAAATAAATAATTGTCACATGGCAAATACTCACACAAGCACATTAAATCAAGGAAAAACAAACTTGAATGCACAAATGGAAAACTTTTATTATTGCTAAGGGTTCAAAATGTAAGCAATGAAACAGAAATGCAGAATGACAGTTGCTGAATCAGATGCAAGCGATGACTTCCAAACAGCAAGTGAAGGAGAGGCCAAAAAGGAAGGAAATGAGTCCAATGCTGAAATTGCTGGAAAAGAAAAATGAAAGAGATACAGGTAAGACATACATCCTCATATAAACTTGGGCTACATCACATTCTACACCCAACATTTAAACCGACAAACTGTTGGTCAGGGTGCAACATAAGGTGATTTATTTATTTATTTATTTATTGCCAAAATAATAATAATAATTGTAAAGAATAACAGTTTCGTGCATAATAATGGATGGAAATATAAAACTCCCATCAAAATATTTTCAGAATAATCTGCAAGCCCAAATTTCTTATTGTCTCAAAAAAGGATACATGTATAATAATACAAGCTTGATAAAATGTAAACAAATGAGACTATAAATATGGACAAAACTACAAACATGTAACCGAATATTGTCACTACAGACACAAATGGTCACAGAAAAGGGTTGAAATGTTTATGACGTTTAAAAAATTTATAGAAAACATACAATAGTTACAGCATTAGTTACACTTTGATGAACTGTCAAGCTATACATCCCATAACAATTACAATTCAGCCAAACCAAAAGCAATATGCAGCTAATATGTACCTATATAATCAAATTCTCTCTGTGTAATATGTAGAAAGGAAACAATTTGTGTTGTAACAGGAAAGATGAAAGCATATCTCGTTATCATTTGTATTATATTATCATTATAGGTCCTGACTGAGCGCGTGAATAAAATACATTTGAATGCATGGAATGCGCCTCGCGAGCGATACTCAATAACGGACATAACGGACTTAACGTCTGTTGGTTGAAGTCTGTGGTGGTAACAGACAAGAGCTCCTATTGATTTCGTCTTTTTTCATATAAATTGTGTATATTTTGTAGTTAATTGTTAGATAAACGTTAGTTACTTAGTTTAGTTTTCGTTATAGGTTAAGTTATAGTTACCATATATAGTATTTATATTAGTTATATAGTGTACAGTTTGATAAGTTAGATTTACTACAGTTTAAGGTTTGTAGTTTATTTAGTGTATAGTTGAGTTGTGTGTGTGTATATATGTGTGTGTATAAGATTAGTTAGTTTATACGAGGTTTGTAGCAGTATTTACTTGTTTACTTTTTTTTTAATGTTCGCGTTCATATCGTAGAATTGTTGTTCTCATATTTTAGTCAATTTTAGTGTTTAGAACGTCGCAGGTCCATTACACCACTGTCTCCGCGACAACTGGGCACATACAGTTAGATTTGTGGTAAGTAAATGTATTAATTTATATAAAATATAATATTCCATCCATAGGTATGTACGCTGCGGGTGAAGTGCGCGAGACCTAGCTCGTGACGAACAATCTATCGAAAGAATTCATTCTTGAATAATAGAAAAGCAAACATTTACTGTAGTTATAATGAAACACATTTTAACGTTTAATTTACGGGGGGGAAAAAATCTTATCTTTTAAAGAGGTTTCTGTACCCGGAGTCTTCCAGCGATACGCCTGTATACATATGACATAACTTCCGGTTCACCTGTGGGCTTACTGGCGCCACCTAGTGTACTGGAGTTTAATCAAAATGTGGTCTAGGGTTGAATATTGTGCAAACACACTGAAAATTAGTTGTATAAATCAGGGGTTCCCAAACTTTTCCAGGGCAAGGCCTCCCAAATGGCATTAACATTTGACCGAGGCTCCCCTTTTGCAAGATGTCTTTAAAACACATTAAAAATACAGACTTCTGAATATATCCCCCTTTTTTAAATTAATAATTACATCTTACATCTTTACATTACATTAGATTAGGAACTGATTGTGTGTGTTTGTGTGTGGTTGTCTGAGAGTGAGAAAGAGAAAATCATGTATTTATTTATTTTTCACACCAAATTGTTGAGGCCCCCCGGGCACCCCCTGGCGGCCCCCACTTTGAAAACCACTGGTATAAGTGGACCATAAAAACTATAGGCGCGCCAGTGCAAGTAGCTTTTGGGCCAAATCACAATAATAATTCACCTCCTGAGTTTGTAGAAAATTATGTCACCCACCAAACCAGTTGATCCGGATGAAAAGGGTAAATGCGATCGTAATCGAGTGCCAAAAGTTTCGCTTTAAGCTGCAGACAATATCACAATGATATCAAAGATCCTAATAAAAACAATCAATATATGATGTTTGCATTTACACATATGCACAATGGGTAACAACTGTCCAAATTTGCCCACTTCAAATTCACCCACTTTAACGTTTGAGTAAATGTTCACACCAATAATGATGACATGAACAGGTACAAATTAAAATATTAGGTTCAAAAGAGACTTGGGTGAAAGCTTTTCAGTTTTAACACAGAATTTTGTCTCCCTCACCTGTAAAGAGATTGCTAGGCAACATTTTAGACATATCAAATCATAACACTACTGAATGAATTAATACAATTGTATTAAACTCTGTTGAACAAAATTTCTAATCATGAAAAGTCATGAAAAGAGATTGACAGATTTTTTATTTATTTATTTATTTATTTATTTTTAACTTTTAAGAATTTTATTACACCATCAAATATGATTAGGAGCATCATGATGATGAAGATGACTTTATATTTGATGGAAATCAGTGTGTATATTTCCCTCACAGGATGCAAAGTGCTTTTGTGGCTGTGTAGGAGGTGAAACCAGTTGATATTCACAGTAATACAGTAGTAGTAGTGGTAGTAGTACTTGTTGTCATAAATTGACATCCATTCTATAAAGAAATCCTTTATTCTTATGTTGCAAATGTACTCACTGAAACAAACAGACAGTCTTCTCTTGGTTTTCCTGATGTACAACTTCTTGATAATCTTGTAGAATAAGAGAGACAAAAACAACTACTGCAATAAAGATTTTAATGGCTGAGCTAATAAAATTGCACGTGAAACATATTGAATGGTAGTCTGCCTGAGTTTTGCTTTTAAATGCTTTATAACTTGATCTTTAGGCTTTTGGTAATATTAATATTATATGTACTCTTGTCCTCTGTTTTCATTGATTCTCTTTACATGTCTGCAGAAGTACAGTTAAGAATCAGCAGCTTTCCTGTGCTTACATCATCATTTAAGGGTAAGAAATATTTTCAGGAATATCCAATTGTCTAAAAACCAAAACAAAACAAAAAAACAAAAAAACAAAAAACAAAAAAAACAACAACAACAAAACAGACATACTAAACGGTGCCCTGAATGTGAGACTATATTTTAAATAATACACGTGTCCTAAATGTTTTGTTTCCCTGACAAGTTGTGTACTATACTACTACCTTTACAATTATATGCACTCACTGTCCACTTTATTAGGAGCACCTGTACCTGCTCATTCATGCAATTATTCAATCAGCCAATCATGTGGCTGCATGAGAAAAAAAAAAATCATGCAGATACAGGTTAACAGCTAGTTCTCATCAAACATAAATAACCTGTGTGATTCTATTTGAGCTTTTGTACAACACATTGATCAACATTTGCTGTTTTTACCTGTTCATGCATAGTGTCCACGCTCAATTGAAGGCTCTTTTTTATTTTATTTTAGGGAAATGTAAGATGGAAATCACCTCCAAATTATTTGACAGCATTACTTATTAGCTTGCTATATAAAATAAATCAATCAATATATATTTTTTAAAATGTCAGACTACCCTAAATGCCTTAGATTTCTAAAAACTAGGGATTTTTTGTTTTGATTTTTAATGGGATTTTTTTTATGGCAGAAGATGGATTAAAAAAAAAAGCAAAAAACTAAAATATATTTTAAAGTCAAAATTCATATATCAAGCAATTTTAAGTAAAAATGTCAAGAATATGAATATCCATCCATCCATCCATCTTCTATACCACTTATCCTTCCTTCAGGGTCACGGGGAAACCTGGAGCCTATCCCAGGGAGCATCGGGCACGAGGCGGGGTACACCCTGGACAGGGTGCCAATCCATTGCAGGGCACAATCACATACACACTCACACACCCATTCATACACTACAGACACTTTAGACATGCCAATCAGCCTACCATGCATGTCTTTGGACTGGGGGAGGAAACCGGAGTACCCGGAGGAAACCCCCGCAGCACGGGGAGAACATGCAAACTCCGCACACACAGGGCCACGGTGAGAATCAGACCCCCGACCCTGGAGGTGTGAGGCGAACGTGCTACCCACTAAGCCACCGTGCGCCCAAGAATATGAATATACGTATAAATAATTTATGCATGAGAGGGTTAAATGTGCTTTCCAAATAAGTTTGACTTGACCTGATCTTTGTTTGTAGGCTGATGACTGACTATATGTGTGAGCAAAATATTAAATATCACATTAAAGTGTGTCATAGTTGAATTATACATTACAGGTTTGATCACCTTTCCTGTACATCTTACACACCCACTGAAGCACATGAAGGAGTTAATAGCAGATTAGTGGAATCAGATGTTCTGGGAGCAGAGAAAACACTAAAAACACGAAGAGCAGGGCTGAGAAGCTGAAGGAAATTTTTGGGAGGGAATGGGGATGGAGTGGTGTGGGCGTGGCTTAAACGACTTCTCACGTAAACACGTGACTTAAGGGCTGTATTTAAGGCCTCATTGGAGGCGTTAGAGTTGAATTGTGTGTACACAGATAGTTTTTAATTTGAGGAAGGGAAAAGGTAAGTTAATGATGTGATTTCCTTGTAACCATTATTGCTGTAATGTAAACAAACTTCCGCTGGTGTGTTGTGCTTTAACCCAAGCTATAGCACGTGAGTTTACAGTTTATGTAAAAGTACGACATTTAGACTGGGATGTTGGTATCCTCATCTTTTTTAAGTGTATTTTCTACTCGTTTTAGTAGTTCATTAACACAATGGATTGTGAACGTTTTCAAAGGCGATGAACTTCAGGGGAGACAAAATGTCCACCTTCAGGTTTGGAACCAGCGTGGGTCCTGCCAGGATTGTAGGAAATGCCCAGGAGGTCAGGGAGGAAGATGAAGGTGAGAACACCAGGTCTCTTCGTTTAAATGTTAACATTATCTAACTTTTAAAATGCATGTGTGATCCCATACTTTGACCGTTTGCCAGGTTTGTCTCTCTTTGCTTGCTGTACTGGTGTGACTCGACACCAGCAATTTCAAAAAATGCCACCCGCGGTCCGGATCCGGCCCGGTAAAAGTCCGGATCCGGCCCACCAAATGAACGCAGAACCTGTGTTCAACGTTAAAATCAGCTTGTATTGAGAGCAGAACTACTTTTTTCCCCTAGGGATCAAAATAGAGCTATGAATGCAACTACTAACAAAATGTTCTAGTGAAATGAAGTTCTTCATTAGGAAAATAAAAGTGGATACTGTAAACATGTCTCTTTCCAAAAGAACTAACTTATGGGTTTTACAGCAGAGGGGGAGTGAATACTTATGCAATCACAGCTTTTCCAAAACTATTGATTTTTTTTTTTCCCTCCACTTCAATATTATTGCTTATTTTGTGTACATTTAAGAGGTATAATACCAGTTAAGTTAATTTCCTATATATCACAATTATGTTTACACTTTACATGCACACCTTACATGCCATATGACCTCTAGAATGTGATGTTCTATGGGTGTGATGGCCAAGTGTCCACAAACCTTTGACCACATCTATGCTCCGTATGCACATTCCACATGTTTGATTTGTTTGTGCATTCAGGGTGTACTTATCAGGTGGGTTTATTTTTTTTTTTTCATGTGTCTTTAGGAATCCAGGATACAGTTTATATTTGGTCCTGATAAGTTACATTAAGTGTAACTTAAAGTATGTTTTGAGTCCCCTGCTCAGCAAAATGCCAGCATTTCAAAGACAGTTCTTTGTGCCTAAAATCATATTAGATTTTTGCTACATGGGTATCTATATAAATACCTTTTTATGTAGAATAGCTTTGTCAAAATGCTGACTAAACTGGTTTAGAAAAGAGGAAATGTTTAACTTGTTTCCATTAATGCTGTTGCCCTTTGGTAAAAAGCAGGCCCTAGCATAAAGCACTGGCTCTCAAAATCTTTGCAGCCAGGGATACATTAATCTGTAAAATAAGTTCATGGACCCCCTCTGTACAGATTTATTTAGTGAATGTAATCCAACTGGTCAGATATTAAACCTGACTATTCAGTTGTGTAGAATAACATCCTGGTTATGTATTCGAGCCATGGTGCTTTTTATTCCTCAACTTTCCATACTGCTTGGTTTTGTTCTTGAGGCTTGGATTAAACTCAATAAATTCCCTTTAACCTTAAAACAAAACCAAAAAAAAAATGCATCCAAAGCTTTGTCACTGAACAATCTTTGAGAGCCAGTGGCAAAAGAAAGGGATCTGATGGAAAACTCAATGAGGTAAACACTTAAAGTTTCTCTTAGATGGTGTGGATTAACTTCTATAGAAGTGTGCCAATTCTAATGCCTTGTTACTATAGTAATAGCTCACACATAGACGGTCCACATAATCTAAGTGTAATAATAAACCGTTTTTTGTGATTAACAAAGCAAGCCATTAATATAGGGAACCTTTCTGTAAGGAGACATTTAGCATTTTTGGAAAGAGTCTCCAGTGTTGGTGCTTTGTAACTGTTGTAGGTAAAGCTGTAACCTTAATTCCTTTAGGACTGAGCATTGTGCTCTGTAGTTTCTTTGTAGTATGACAGGCTCCAAAAAAAGCTGTGTATATTAAGACTCCATATACTGTTTATATGGATTTATATAGCCTGGTTATAGGTTAATAGTAAGTGACTTGATGTGCAGACGTTAAACATGTAAGTAATTGGGTAAGACGTGATATGCTTTTCATGAATAAATGCATTGTAATTGGCATTTGAAATGGCAATTTGCTGTGGTATAAGAGGGGTTAAACACTTCTAACATCGTCTACCTTTATAGGAAAATAATCAAAGGTGGTGTGATGCAAGTTACTGTTACCAGACCAAAGTTGATCTTCCTATACCAGAATATAATGTCATGTCTTATTCCTTACTTCTCTAAAGACTGTACTGGTAAAGTCAGAAATTGCTCCTTTTGACTATGCAGTGCTTATTTTTCACACCACTGTTCAAAACAGTTCAGTCTGGTGTGTTGTCCGTGGTAGGCGTCAGCTTATTCACCATGGTATCTCGGATTTGACAAACAGTGTACTTATTATGTGTTGCACTTTCGCAGACAAACCAGTTGATGATGCCGATCCAAACGTGATGATGCAGTGCCCTTATGACCCGAACCATCAGATTCGGGCGTGTCGCTTCCCCTTTCACGTTCTCAAGTGTACCAAGGTCTGTCCTGGTCGTTATTAGTTCAGTGACTGGAACAATTTTACTAAGACTTTGGTCTCCAAGTTTAAGCTGTTGGTCTGAAATCTTTTTTTTTTTTTTTTTTTTTTTTTTTTTGGTTACTGTTCAGAATCACCCCAAGCTAGCAAAAGAACTTAAGACTTGCCCCTTCAATGCTAAGCACATGGTTCCCAGGCATGAGCTGGCACGTCATATTGAGCGCTGTGAGGATAAACCATCACTTACTACAGAGGACGGTATGATCTTGGATGGTAATGATGCTCTTAAAACAATCCATGTTTTGGTTAACAAATCAGTGGGGGGAATAAAAGCTGTTTGTAGCTCTTTAAAATTTCATTTAAGTATGGCTCACACTCCACTTAGCCTTATTATTTAAATATCTTCATCTCCACTTGTAGATGGAAACACCAAGATGGACCCGAAATTTCACGTGCCTGTTAAATGTATGTCACTTCCATGTGAGGAGGACTGGGAAAAAGGTCAGTGTGCTGTACTAGCTTAATGCTTACCTTTTGTTTTCCAAGGTTCAACATTATAAGAAATGAAACTGGGGAAGCATTAATTGTGGGCAAATTTGTCAGAATATGGGGTGGGGTATCCCATAGTTTTACTTTATTAGATGGGGGGGGAGTTGGTGTTCCTCAGGAGGCCAAATCACTTGTTAATAACTTGCCATACAAAAAGAGGTTATGCTAAGAAATGCCCACTAAACTGCCAAGGGCCAAGTTGTTATGCATGGGCCTGTCAATGATCTCACTAAGCAGGAAATGTAAGACACCTTTTAACTAGTGCACAGTGAGACTTCTACATGTATAGAAAGTAAAATTGTGCTTGAGGGATGGAAAGCCTCCATGGCTGTCTATGCACTTTAGTTTAGAAGGTCCTTGGCACCTGTCGGTGGTTTGTATAAATAATAGCTGACTTTACTTCACCCTTTAAATGTATAGTAACTTTTTTTTTTTTTTTTTTTTTAAAAAGCCCACAATGGAAAAACCCCAAGTCCAACTTATTATAATGCATTCATTATTTTTACTGAGCGATGTTCCTGATGCAATTCCATGACTAAGATGCCTTCATGCATCATGTTGAATGAGATGCAGGTTTGCGTTCTGGCACTGATTCTGTTTTGTGTTCATTTCAGAGGCTGATGACAATGTTGCTACATTTGTGTGGGGTGTGACCAACAATCAGCTCATCATAAATGAGTCAGCAACTGAAATGAAAATGGGGTTCTTAATCTTTTTACTTTTGTTCTATAAACTCTCATGTAAGATGTGTTCATGTCCGATTTGCTATGCTGTGATGCATTTTATTGAATTATTTTGCCTTTTCTTAGCCCTGCGCCACCTGTTACGAACGACTTGAAAGCTGGAATCCGTGCACCTCAAACTCTCCCCTGGAAGTTCTGTGAGTTCTGATATTGAATCGTCAGGCCAGTTATTGTGTCTTCCAAATCTTGAAAGCCATTGTGGTGGGGTTACTCTTCTCCACTGGTGTTTTGATTGTGCTGATGTCCCCATACTGTTGCTCTAGGTGGCAGCAATGATCTTGGCTGACTTTAAGGGCTGGGCAGATTGAATTGCAGAAGTTGTTGCAGTTTGCCTTGTTTTATGCATCTGAGTTTTGACTGTTTTTAATTGTTCCCTTAACTGATTTTCTCTAACATGTCAGTTATCATAAATGGACCATGAACTTCAGTGTTGACTGACAATTATCAGAAAGTGACATTTATCCCATCACTGAGTAAAATGGAGCTCACAATAACCAATATAAACGAACACCTTCATTGTGGAGGTTTAAGACCAGAATTCTGTACTAGTATGATGTAACTTGTGACCTTGCCTGTGCTTCGGGGTTTCCTCCGGTCCCTCCCCCCATTGCAAATGTATGCTTTGTAGGCTGATTGGCATTTACGAATTGTCTGTAGTGTGTGAACAGTGATGTCGTCATACCCTGCAATGAGCTGGCAGCCTGTCCAGGGTGTTCCACACATCGTGCCCCAAGTTCCCTGGGATAGGCTCCAGGCTTGGGTAAAGGAATATGGTACAAGAACAGTTCACGTCATGCAGTTATAGGACAATAAATGTGGAGTTACTGCTACAACTAACTTCATGTAGGGCTGAATCACACCACCCAGTAACATTTGCTTGTTTTTATTTCTTTTTTCTAAATGTTTCTCTTTTCCTTTTCACAGGAAAAATCCCTTCCTTGTTTTTTGGTCTTCAGCAAGTACTGATGCAACTGAAGAATTTAGTAACTTTTAAAATCACGCAGCCTGCTTTACCTTGCGTGTCTTAAACTGACTTTTATTTGAATACTTTATATAATGGAACACCTTTTTTTTCATAAGCTATCTTTTTTTTAACAAGGTTTTAAAACTGACCCTCACTTCCTGGATTTGAGCTAGAACTCCATGTTAGCTTCTGTTGAAATGTGAAAGTCCAAGAAATCTGGTGTGAAACTTTAAGGGCAATTGTAATCCATTTCTTTTATTAATAAATACAGGATTATTTACAACTTGTGATTCTGTCCCTTGATTGTGTTTAAAACTTAATCTGGGGTCATAAATCTCTTCCTCAGGCAAGCCATGTCTTGCAAAGCTTAACTGATGAATGTGAAGTCATGTCTATTCTGATCTGTAGCCACACTATTCCTTTTGTGACGATTCATGACATCTGATGGGTCAGGAACGTTCTGTACAGTTCCTCTCACAGTGCCGAGTGACTTAAAGGCCATCTAGACTTTTTTGTCGTGTTGGGTGGTGAAGGCACTCGGCCATGTTGCTACCAGGCTTTCTGACTAAAGAAAAGGTGGGATGGAAACAATTAATACATTTACACTGCAGTTTAATTCCTTATATAAATGCCCTTGCCAACACTGCTACCTACTACTTGAGGAGAAATGTATGAATATTCTCTCCCTCCTTTCCATCATGCTGGCATTGACTCAGCAGCAATGTTGAAATGATTCGAGTGTGAGTTGGTGTGGCTGAGCTACAGGTCTGCCCTCTTCTCATCTGCACTGCCTCATTTAACCCACGCAGACAGCTGGATGCAGCAGATGGACCCTGCTGGCTGTGCCGACAAGGTTTGTGCAAGTGTGTACAATTCTCAGACACATCTATCGTTTCCTTGAGCATGAAGGTGTTTTCAAATTTATACCATCAGTGCTCATGAAATCTTGCCTTCAGCCTCTTTGCAGGCGAGTCCCTAACTCCTACTGACAGGGCAATGATATGTTCTGGATTTATGTAACTTTTGTTTTTTTTTTTTTTCTTTTCCCCCCCTGACTTCTGATTTTGCATGTGACCTCCAAAAGCAGTGCAAGAGAAAGCTTTTATGTATTTTTTTTTTGCATTTGAGTGTAGTTTTTATTGCCTTTTTTGGCATGTTCTTTGTCTCCACTTCTTTCTGCATGTAGTGATTTCATAATAAACTTGTTTGCTGCTGATGATGCGGGGAATTGTTTACTAAAAGCCGTCTAACAGGCCGTGCCAACCCCCTGCCCCCAACTGAATTGGCTTTTCATAGTTTGTCCAATGATAACATCAATTATTGCAGACCCCTATAGGTACATTAAGGTCGGGGGAGATGTCAGGAAACAATCATGTTTTACTAGTGACATGATTGAGGAAAGTTGGAAACCACAGGCAAGATATTCACAGTATCTAAAGCTAGGCTTTAACCTAGTTTAACATATTTCTTAATCTGTAGTATGAAATCTGCTCCAGGATGACTAGAGCAAGAGAAAATACATCTCAGATTATCATCTCATACAGTGTGGTCCAAAAGTCTGAGTCCACATTATAAATCTGGGATTTTTATTTATTTAAAAATGGGGGGAAAATTTTTTTTAAACATTAAAATAGTGTAAATGTTATTCAATACCTTGAATATTTAATATTCAATGTTCTGCACTATTTCTAGGTCCCTATTTTAATGAAAGACAACGTGTGATACTGAGTGTGTTAACTGCCTTGTACAAAAGGTCAGGTTTTCCTCACGCCTAATCTCTTCTACTGAACCGTGTCCAAGTGACACTCCGATTGGATTTGATCTAAAATGGATCATAAGATTTTGTGCAAACTTGTACCAAATACTACAACTCTGAAATTCATGTAAATATTTCAAAAATTCTACTTTTCGCTCATTGTTGTCATTAATATAATTTTGTTGTAGTAGATTAGAAAAGAATGCAAAATTGAAGCATTTTCACTAGTGCTCTCAGACTTTTGGACCTCACTGTATTTCCTATTTCACAATAGGAAGTAAACATGTAGTACAGGAAACAACACTATGGACGGCCTGTTTGACAAACACATGAGAGTATGAGTGTTGGGGAATGATAGCACAAAAATATCTCCATCACAGGAGGCCTGTTGCACTACTTCTGCTTTAAAACTGTAACTAGATTGATCCTATCTGAATTGTAAGTTGCTTTATGCCAAACTAATACATTGTCAAGGTATCGCTGTTGTGTTAGCATCCCTGTGAAAGACTTTTGACACTCCCTGACAAACTGAGGGAAGCATCCCTAATGTTTTCCCCACAGCACATAAAGTGCTCTATTATACAGATAATTTATCCCGAGCCTCAGGGAAGATGTGGGAGTTAAAAATGTCTAAGAGACTTCTCAAGGTTTTATAACTCTCACTGGACTTCAGCTTGACAGTATATTTGTTTTGTAGCATGTTTCTGGCTGGAGGCTACTGCTTTTCAGTGACCTTTTCAATATGCAGTTTTTGGGTGCTACTGAAACAAAAACTTCCGCAAAACAGTGAAAACATCTTGGTCGGCTCAGTTTCACCACTGTGTCGTATCGCTGCGTGGAAGCTGAATGGAAAATTTAGACTGCAGGCATATAAGCGAGTAATTCAGTTGTGTAAAATTAGTTATCTAATTGACCTAACTTGTACAGTATGCTGAATAAATAGATGTTTCTGGAACTGGCAAGTAGTGGAAAGCTTAAAGAGCAGCTTGAAAGATATATACAGTATACGGAGATATGACTGAGGTTTTTATACTTTTTTTTTTTTTTGTACCTTTGCAGTGTTAAATTCTTGGATCTATTTTTTAAGATAGACAGTTTAGTAACCTTTAAAAAAAAAAAGCAAACCATCCAGCTTGTCTAAAATTCTCTGATTAAAGGTCAGGGTTTGTATAGTAAATGATTCTACTATTCACTAATCTTTCCATAAATGGATAGGAAATGTGTAATTGTTGATGTGGTGAAAGTGGTGATCTGGTTATTATAGGTAGCCTATTTGTGTGATTTCCTCATTTCATGTATAAAAAGCATCATGGCTGTGAAATCATCATTTTCCATGATGAGAACAACACGTCAGGATAGACTAAAATATTTCATGTGTTGTCTCATATCACTGCATAAATCTTTACATGGTGGGGGGGTGGAGAGAGAGAGAGAGAGAGAGAGAGAGAGAGAGGAAGTTTATTATTGTAATATTCAGCCTGTAGCTCAGATTGTCAATTCCCATTAGTCTGGTTACGCAATATTTTGTCTGTTGCACAAACACTAGGGATGTGCTACAGCACAGTGGTGCTTAAAATGCCTTTTGCTGCCAATCATCGTTTAGAAACGCTGGGCTGAACAAAAAAGGAAGGGATGGGGGTAAAAGTGGCTGTCACTTCCTTTTCCTTGCACACCACTGGATCAAGGGGACAGTCTGTCCTGCGAATGATGGAAAGGTGCTGCAGCTGTTTCTCCCAACTGCACGGTCAAATCTGGCACTCTGGGGACATGAGGGGCGTCCAGGGAATACACACACACACACACACACAGAGACTGGGAATTCATAAACAACTGAATTAACACTGTGTGTGTTCATTAGGGCAAGAATAAATGAATGTCCAGTGGATGGTTAGAATGAGTCTTGGTTTACTCTCTATGCTTCTCTGAACATCTGAATAAGTATAAAACTGTCCGATTCCATCTCTGTCAGCCAGGAACAGGAATCTGAGGCTACAATGGGCACCAGCTCACTGAAACCAGGCAGTTTAAACTGGAAAAAGACCAGACAATGTTTTTCCAATCATTAACTGTCCAGTCTGTTACAGCTGTAGCCTTAGATTCTTGTTCTTAATTGACAGGAGTAAAGCCAGATGTGGGCATCTGCTGCTGTAGCCCATCCAAGTCTAGGTTCAATGACGTGTCCATGAAGTCCACTGAAGTGAATACTTTTCTGTAGACGACAGTGGCTATTTGAGTTGCCTTATCCTTACTGTCAACTCAAACCAGTCCGGCCATTCTCCTTTGATCTTTCTCATCACAAGGTATTTCCACCAGCAGAACACTCGCTAGATGGTTTTTGTTTTTCGCACCAATCTGCGTAAATTCTGGCAACTATTTCTGAGCACTTCAAAAACCGACAGTCTTGAATATAGTCAAATTTAACTAGAATTTCCTATTATAAGATTACAGTGAACCGAGTATAAGATTATTAAACCTATTTCCAGACTTCTTCTACCCTTTTCCAGCTGTAAAGATTCTTCTTCTCGATAGGCACCCTGTCCAGGGTCTACCCCGCCTTGTGCCCGATGCTCCCTGGGATAGGCTCCAGGTTTCCCCTTGACCCTGAAGAAGGAGTAAGCAGTATAGAAGATGGATGGATGGATGGATGGAAGATTCTTATTCCATTGACAGATAATTTTGCATCTTAACAAATGCTTAAAATAAGCAAAATGATCTGCCAATTAAACAAGACTGTGTCAAGCTTGAAATTAGTGCAACTGTCTAGAAATCAGATTAATAATAATCTTATATATTGCTTTCATCTAATCTTTAAAATTAAATACTAGATAATGTTTGATGTGAACAGTAACTGAAGCTTGACCTGTATCTGCAGGTTTTTATGCATTGTCCTGCTGCCATATGATTGGCTGATTGGGTTAATGTATGAATGAACAGGTGTTCATAATAAAGTGGTTGGGAAGTGCATATAATATAGATTTTGTGTAAAAATCTCCAATAAGTAGCCAAAAAATGAATTGTACCTTAAATAGGGCTATATAAAATTGATTCCATGAGTTATCAGATTTACCCAATCATTCGTCTGTGTGTGTGTGCACACATCAGTGCATGACATATCTAAGAGATGGATTTAACTGCATTTCCTGTGCTTTGTTTAACCTGTAGGTTGCGTTGCTTAGTGCCCACATGACAGTGAGTCTGCAGGGTGATGATGTAATAGGGCTTCGGAGAAGAGACTGACGTTAAAGGCTGATTTTCCTTTTCTTTTTTTTTATTTTTAATAAAGCTGACTTCAGGGGAAAAAAGGTGCCGAGGACTGTCATACATCATGTTTGTAGGTATGTATGTATATATAGTATGTAAATACTATAGTTTACATTAAAATGTCCAGATCGACTCTCTTAAAGACCATGAACGTGCTTTATTAAAATACATCCTGCTGAAAAAAATGACTGCACAGTAGACTTAATTAAAGTGTTCATTCTATTGTCTGTCCATCATATCTGTAATGTGTGACGGATGTGTGATTGAAGTGACGGCCATTTTAAGACATTTTGTTCCTTGTGCTGAGAAAAAAAAAACCCCAGAAGGTTTATTATAGAAGCTGTAAAATTAATCCTGGACTAAATGTCACTGTTAAAGCGTATTTATTTCTAGGCTTAATCTCTGTGTGTCTTGCAGCGTAGTTTAGAGCATCTTCAGAGGAAGCTGAAGTTTAATTTCAAATACTAGTTACTTAGATCCTTAGAAGCCATGGATCCATTTCAGAGTAAAAGAAAATATCAAAGACTCCTTTTTATAAATACATACTATACAAATCTATACTAATATTTAGTCATATTTAGTTATCAGAGATGGTGAAACTTTCTGTTTGTGAAACCCAAGTGTTCGTATTATTCTGTTTGTGCTTCGTATTAAAAGGTGGAAATTCCCTACTTTTACTGCTACTGCAATTAGATTCCTGGTATCGTGATTCATAGTTGTTATTCAGCTTTAGATTAGGAAATGAGCAACTTCCTATGTGTAGCAGATTACTATGACTGGAATAATGTAAATACCTGGTCAATTAAAAATGACATCTATGACCAGCTATGATCGTAGGAATCACTATCACCTCATGCATAGTAGGAGTGAAACGATCTGATGATTTGGAACGATCATCATCAAATATCAAATCCTTGTCTTATGAATCGAAATTGTATCATGTCAGTCATGTGGAAGTCTGAGGTTTACACGCCTGATAAATAAGGATGGATGGATTGGATTGGATTGTAGCCGAGTCGATGGTATTGTGAAATCTCAAATCCTTGCTTTATGAATCAAAATTGTATCATATATGGACGCTTGCGGTTTACACCCCTAATACATATGTAAGGAAAGGAAGGAAGCAAACAAACGAAGAAACAAATATTCCAGCAGTATTACTATCATATAATCAACAAACTGACTGAGCGATTGAGTCATTCGTTCATTTATGCATTCATTCATTTATTCTTAATGAAATATTCCAACAAATGTGTACTTGTTTTTGATCTTAGACTGTGAAATAAACTATTTCCTGTAATTATATCATCTATGATGCATCATAAAGAAACAAACAAACAAGTGAGTGAGTGAGTGAATGAATGAATGGTTTGCTATTTAAAGTAATGTATTCCAACAAATGAATACATTTTTAATGAGCTTTAAAGTACAAAATGAGGGACATGGTTTCATTGAGTTAACTGTAATCTTATCAAATTAATGTGTCTGGATTTAAAATAGGATTTAAAAGATTCCATTCAATACAAAATGAGAGTTTTGACCAGGTTAGTTGCTAGCAATTTCCATCATGATCACATGATTAACAAATCAACAAACAAATAAATCTCTAACAGTCTGGATGTCCATCACAAACCCATGTGGTTGTCTGACAACACTTTGGGAACCACAGATTCAAGGGAATTGAAGGCTGTCACATATCGTTGCAGAAGATTTATAATCCGTAACCATTTCTGACTCTGTCAAACTTTATTTCATTTACAAAATCCACGCTGTACAGAGGTACATTTGTTGGTAAAAAAAAAAAAAAAATGATCACAAAATGTACGTATCCGTATATATTTGTTTGTGTTTTATTTCCATATGTTCATGAGTTGGAAAGTGTGAACACTTTATCAGTTTATTGCTTGACTTTCTCTGTTTGGACAGGGACGTCTAACCGAGTTTTCTTTTTCTTCTCTTAAATCTTCACTGTCATGCTAGCATTTATGCATACGTGTGTTTGTTTTTGTACTCTCGCCCTGACATTTCCTCTGTTCCAGTGCCTTTCTGTGGCTCTGTCAGCTCCTAATACCGCATCACTCCTCAGCACCGCGTCGCTGCCTGACAGCCGCTACCACCAGGAGTGACCTTTTCCTCCAACCTCTCTCTTTTTCTCGCTCCCTCTTTCTATTTCTTCAGAAGTGAAGTCGTGGTTTCTTCAGTCGTTCAGAGCCGCTCAGTGGGGAGGGTGCAGGCTGTGGCACTGCTCTCCCAGGAGCATTGCTTTCTTTTCACTCTCCATCTTGATTATGCTGCTATTCTCAGACGAACCTTTTCCTCCACAAAATGTGTTTCTTCGATGAAACGTGGCTTTTATGTGGCACTGGTGACATTTATAGAGCTGATTTTTTACAGATGTGTGGGTGCCAGGCCTCACAGCTGAGCCATTCAAATCGAGCCTTTGCTGTGATCATAGATGTGGATCTTGCTCTACCACAAGAACACGGTCAGGACATACGGTTGCAGACTTTTCAAGTTTCAGACGCACTCGAAAACAAAGAGGCCTGTGTGATTGTGCTTATGATAATCATCCATATGTTTGTAGCTTGTTTCTCTGAGTGTTGATGTCTTGTCTGGCCCAGGATTAGGGTCAGTGTTATAGCATGTAACTCTAATCTCTAATTTGGGTTACTTTGTCTTCCATTACGTATACCTCCACCACCATCTGTTTTACTCCCTGATTAAGGATGAATCATGTTTTCATGTGTCACATGACCAACAGTGGTGAGTCTATTCCACAAAACAAAACTGATGTGTAGATTCTCCTCCTCCTACAGTTAATACATGTTTTTTTTTCCTTCTCCCCTCTCTTTGACCTTTAAGTGATTTCACAAGTAAATAAATAAACACGTCAGATCAACGGTACTGTACAAGTAACGCTTTGCTCACCAGAAGTACCTTTAAAAGTATAACAGGTTCTGTCATTTGGTACTGCCAATCTATCTTTAGTCATTTGGTTGGCATTTGTATTTCCTACACCGCATCAGATCCAGAATGTTGATCAAGTTTATTGCTGAAGTAAATTATTAGCGAATAATACAGTTAGGGGTGTGCTTATATAGAAAAATAATCAACGACAGGGTTGTGTGATGCGACACAATGCAAAGCGGGTTTGCTGTTACCTCCCTGAAGTTCCGATAATGGCTTATCTTGAAGTTTTTTTTTTTATTCCTCTTATATCACAGCAGGTTGCCAGTGATTACACATCATACTTTTAACCCATGTATTTAATTTCGTGGAATGTCCACAGAACAAGTTAGATCATACCTTATAGCAGCGCTAAACAGTTGTTCCTTCACCTTTTCTCTGTCTTGACGAGGACAAAAAAAGAAACGCAGCTTGTCATATTACTGAGAAACCTCAAAGGCAAAGCCCTCTGTCCTGAAAACTTTCCCATATTGGAAAACTCAAAGTCGCAGCTTTACCTCTGACTGTTACAAAGTCTGACACTTGAGACCCCTTCCATAAATGGCAAAGAAAAAAAAAAGTCTCCAGACAGACAAGTTGTAACCGATGAGAAATTTTAAGTGACATGTTAGACAGTGCTCTAGACCTCCATCAGCAAAACACAGACTGAGAGAATATCGTTTGGAAAGACTGCGTTCATCACTTCAGTACAGTTCTGGAGATACAGTGGTGCTAGAAAGTTTGTGAACCCTTTAGAATTTTCTATATTTCTGCATAAATGTCCTAAAACATCATCAAATTTTCACACAAGTCCTAAAAGTAGATAAACAGAACCCAATTTAAAGCAAACGAGACAAATAACATTAGAGATATATTGAGTCTTGGTGCTCTCATTGGTTCCTGATGTTTCGGACACCCTGTGCTATACAGGAAGTCTATAGTAAATAAGTGGTGCTAAACCCTGGTCATGTTTTCTCCTGCACAGTTTAAAAAAGTCAAAGTCATCTTAGCAAGTGAAATCATCTTGAATATAGTCAGATTTATCCAGAAGGTTTTAGTATAAGATTACAATAAACCAAATCGATCATTAAACCTATTTCTGGACATTATTACTCAAGTCAGGCTTGTTGTTTTCTTATTCTATTGCAAGATCATTTTGCTTCTTTCTAGAAATAAATGCGTAAAATGAGAAAAATTATCTGTAAATAGAACAAGACTATTTCAAGCCACTTGTGCTCATCTTGTTCTACTGGCAGATAATTGTGCTCATTTTAAGCATTTAGGTTTAATAATCTTATATTTGGTTTATTGTAAACTTCTAGGATGCACGGTGGCTTAGTGGTTAGCACGTTCGCCTCACACCTCCAGGGTCGGGGGTCCGATTCTCACCGTGGCCCTGTGTGTGCGGAGTTTGCATGTTCTCCCCGTGCTGTGGGGGTTTCCTCCAGGTACTCCGGTTTCCTCCCCCAGTCCAAAGACATGCATGGTAGGCTGACTGGCATGTCTAAAGTGTCCGTAGTGTATGAATGGGTGTGTGAGCGTGTATGTGATTGTGCCCTGTGATGGATTGGCACCCTGTCCAGGGTGTACCCCGCCTTGTGCCCGATGCTTCCTGGGATAGACTCCAGGTTCCCCCTTGACCCTGAAAAGAATAAGCGGTATAGATGGATGTATGTATGTAAACTTCTAATAAGAAATGCTAGATACAGTTGATTATATTGAAGGTATTTCCACCTGCTAAGATGTCATTTTTTGCAGTGTGTAGAACTTCAGATAAACTCATGATCTGCAGGCCTACATAAACAGGTTGTATTGCAGGGTTGCCAGATTGCTGCGCTTTTTTTCCTGCATAATTTCACCATAAACAAGTTCAAACTGAAAGTTTCAAGGTTAAACTTATAAATCACAAATAATCAACAATACAGCTCTGGATTTAAAAAATGTCTTTCAGAATTTATCCTATGAAATAATGTTTTTTCCCCCCCACATGTATTTTCTTTTTTTTCCCTTCATATTAAATTCTACAAATACATGTGGGAAAATAAATAAATAAACAAAAAATAAATAAATAACAAATTGTCATTACATGGGAGTAAGTCCGAAAGGGTTATACCATATTTATTTTTATATTTATATTTATTTTACTCCCTCACTATTATTATTATTTTATATATATATATATATATTTTTACATCTATGCCACTGTAACACTTACAATGACTGTTTTAATTAAGGGATTAATAATAAATGTTTATTTTATTTTACCTTTGTCTTTTTTTCTTTCTTTTTTTTTGACACAAGAACATATTAAAATACAATCAACTTTATTTCAGTCAGGTTTATTTAAAATAAAATAAAATAAAAATAAAAACATTTATTTCAGCATGCTTTAATTTACAGTCCTAAAATCAGAAACTCAAAATGCCTATGCGCCCGATTCAAGCTTTTACAAAAAGAAGTTCAAATCAGGAGTATCACGATATTTAAAAGTCATGGCGGGTGCGAGCGCGCGAGCCGGGTCACCCAGTCACCCGGTCACCGGGCGTCACGCGGCAGTGATGAGCTCCGCGTCTTTGGACGGTCTGCGCTCCTCCGCCAGTAGGTTCATCATGCTCTCGGACTTGATGAGGAGGTTGCAGCCGAGAAAGAAAACGCCGAAGACGACGGTGAGCGAGAGCACGCAGAGCACGGCAATCTGCACGAGCCGCGCCACGAACTGCTCGCGCTCGTGGAGAAACGCGTCGCCGCTGCCGGTGACTGACGCGGCGTCGGAGGTGAAGTTGCAGCAGGCTCTCGCGCCGTCCAGCTGCTCTTGCGTCCGGTTGAGGACTCCTAATCCCTCGGATGCATTCATTACGAGGTGACCCGTTAAAACCGAGTGCGCACTTGGAGTAGCCGCGGGAGATTGCTTAGAAGACGCAACATTAAAAAAAAAATAGTCCAAGGGGTAGCTGCTGGTAAAACTGCCCAAACGTGTCCGGCTTTAAGTCATCAGGATGCTGGAGAACTGTGCTCGGCGACTATTCATTACAACTCTACTGATTCGATTCATTTGAACTAAGTGAATCGAATGCGAGTCATTTACAATCCAGAGAATCATCCATGTTCTGCGCTGGCTACAGATTCATCCCATAGTTTTATAGAGTCGCTTATGTATAACTGTTGGAAAAAAAAAATTAGATTAACACTTAAAGGTTCTTCAGTTTCTGCTCTGTGCTCCAGGGTAACCGACCCCTCTTACCATGAAGTCACCATTTTCAGCCTCTTCTCTCCAGAAGAAGACTCAGAGCCATCAAAGCTAGAACATAGAGACCATCGACCACAGTGGAGTCTTTAGCTTCAAACCGTATTTAGCACGTTTGCCTCGCACCTCCGGGGTCGGGGGTTCAAATCCTGCCTCCGGCCTGTATGCACAGAGTTTGCATGTTCTACCTGTGCTTCGGGGATTTCCTCCGGGTTCTCTGGTTTTCTCCCCCAGTCTAAATACATGCACTGTAGGCTGATTGGCATTTCCTATTTGTACATAGTGTGTGTGTGTGTGTGTGTGTGTGTGTATGTGTGTGATTGTGCCCTGCGATGGGTTGGCACTCCATGTGGATCCCCATCCCCCACCTCATTTTGTTCCCCGAGTTCCTTGATAGGTTCCAGGCTTGCTGTGACCCTTCGTAGGATAAGCAATATGGAAAATGGATGGATGGATTATATTGCACATATATTAAATTGCCATTACACTCTATCTCTTTATATCACTTCACTGTTTAATTCTCAATTCTGATTGGTCAGTTCAGAAGGTGTTGGCTAGTTTTCTATAACAGGAGCTCTGATATTAGTTCTGGTTGCAAGGCAAAGCACAGGTTTATATGAATGCACTCATTGTGATATGTTATCAATTCAATAGTAACAACGTACACAGGGACATGTATGGTGGATGTATTTGTTGATATGGTGAAGTTTTCTGTAAGTAGACGTTCAGTTAGCATTTTTGAGAGTGTCAGTGCTTCGTAACACTCCGAGGTAAAGGTTGTCTGACACGGTAAAGTCTTCAGGACAGAAGGCTTTCTGCTTTCTCAGTAAAATGACAAGCTGCATTTATTCTTACTCAGTTCAAGAGAAAAACTCAGAGAGGGTGGTGGGGGGGAGGTGGGGGGGGGGAGTGTTTATGGCTGCTATAAGGTGAACGATAACAGGATCTAACTTGTTTTGTGAATGTTCCACAACATTCAATGTAGCTAAAAATAGATAAAATGTACATCATTATTATTATTAATAAACAAACAAACAAACAAAAAGTTCGCTCTGGCAAATTGCTGCAGTATAAGAAAAATAAAACATTTTAGGACATGCTGTTATAGGAAAGTAATCAACTCAAGGGTGGTAACAGTAACCTTGCTTCACGTCACATTACACCACCGCACATATAGCTGATTATTTTCCTATTACAGCACATCTTTAGTAATAGTGAGAGTGAGCTAAAATGATGGAGAGAGAGGGAGGGAGGGAGGGAGAGAGAGAGAGAGAGAGAGAGAGAGAGAGAGAGAGAGAGAGAGAGAGAGAGAGAGAGAGAGAGAGAGAGAGAGAGAGAGAGAGAGAGTGACAAGAGGAAGCAGCTGGCAGTTCTGTTTATTGCCGATGGATGTCGCTGTTGTGTAATTTATGTCACAGTAACTCTCAAACACATCTCACGCCTGTTACTCTATTGCCAAAATGATTCCTAATCCTTATTTCCTACAAGCAGCTCTCTGGGATAATTGTATTCTGTACTATCTAGAGTACATCATATGGACCCTAACCTACTGCAGTGCATTGTTGGATTGATGAGCATACTGGATATTCTCCTTTATGCTTTTTTGGGATGAGTACAAAACCCCCAAAACACTGAAAGTAGTGTGTTACATAATGAATAGAGAGCTGTTTCAGACATACAGATTGATTTGTCTGATCATTTTAGATACTGATGGAAATGTTTTAAATATTGTACAGCATCCATAAAAACCGTGAAAACAGTCACACACTTGCTGCACTCGCTTGTGACGAGGCATATAACGAAAGTTTTGGAGCCCTAAAAATCAGAGTATCTTCAAGATTTATTATGTATTTCAGTGTGCTAAGAGAATGACAAGATTTCTTGTGTTTCCCCTTCATTTTTCTGAGTGCCCTTGTTTCAGGCATGTTCTGAGTAACAATGTTATGTGGTGAGGGGTTTTCTTGAGTTTGCAGGTGGAAGATAGGGTGTCAGTTATACTTACCAAGCTGTGTGATAATCTCAGGGCTGAGTGTCCTTGCCAGCACACACACTCCATCACATCTTAGTGGCATTATGGATTTCACGTGGGGAGCGGATATTTTTAAACCCCAAAGCTAAAGTTCCAGCCACTGCTGTCCAGCCATCCCCAGCCTGACAGCCCAAAATCACACATCTCCAGAACATAGTGTATGGTACAAGAGATTATTCACTCACGCCGGGTTCATTTGACTGTTTCCATAGTAACAGCAAGATATGAGCTGACAAAGATTCTCGTTTTGACCGGGTAGAATCGACACGTCATGCAAAACACATTTTCACATACAGCAGATTTTGTGCGCTCTCATTTGCATACGATTTTAGCACCTGATAAGGAGTCTGAATCATAAAATAGGAAGACGATTATGTCATGGAAGTCACAATCTGTAGGAAAGAAGTCTTGCTTGTCGTCAATTTTTTTCATCTCCAGACAAATTTCGGATATATCAGTCATGTCGTTTGTAAATTTTACGATCACTGGGTTTTGAAATCTCAGAGAAAAAGGTTGATCGATATAAGCATTTCATTTAAAGAGGTTCTGGAGGCAGATTAGAAAATTACACACTGCTGAAGGATTTCTGAGATGTTCCACCGTGATGGATCAGATGAGACTGGGAAGAGGACAATTTAATATTCAGATGCATGAAAAAAGAAATGGAAGCCTAATTCAGAAGCATAGCATACATTTGTGCAAAATAAACCATACAAACAACTATGAATTGTTCTTTTTTAGACTTGAGAGAGGTGAGTCAGACACACAGAGTTAAGTTATCTCATCTGTGAGAGCATAATTTGGTTTGGGATGTACATCATTTATTGAATACATAAAAAGAAATGCTCCTGATGTAGGATTTAAAAGAATTTAATTAAGAAATAACTCTTGGGACTGTGTTGTTACAGGGAAAATAATCAACTTTGGGGTGGTGCAATGCTCCTGGAACAAAGCAGAGTTATTCTTCCCACTCCAAAGTATTATTTTCCAATAACAGTATGTCCCGAAGTGTTTTATTCCCCTTGTTCTACAGCGATTTGCCAACAGCAACAATATTTGATTTATTAATCAGTCTTTCCAGGATTTAGCCATTGTGCGGTCTCAGAAATGAACACAAAATCAAGCAAACTTCTCAATATTCAGACGTACCACAGATGTTCTGCAGATTTGGGCCAAGACGCGTCAACTGCATTCGGTCAAAGCACTCATCAATCACGTGCATCAAACGTGAGCACAGCTAAAAGTTCTGATTTACAGGCCTCATCACTGTGAAAGACCCTGCAAAACAATTTCGTGCAATTACGATTTCGCCAATTCAAGCAGTTTTCTGCACAATAAAAGCACAAAACCTCAGCAAACTGCATCACAATTTAAAAAAAAAAAGCCACAGTAAAATCAAGCATCAAAAAAAGTCTGTTATAGTTACATTTAATGTGTGATGTTGTGTAACTTTACACAACATTAAGAATTTGCCAAGAGCAATATTTCAGAAATAAGAGAAAAGCACAAACTGATTTAAATTTTTTTTGAATATTTCCAAATGATTGTCACATAAACAAATTAGCAAGCAGTATGAAAGAAAGTGAGACTATGATGAACCTTAGTAACACCTTATGTCATTCATGTACACTGTTCAACCACAAACCTGTTTAGCCTGTTTGCAACAATGAGGACTAAAGAGCCCACAGAATGGCTATTGGACACATATAAACGTAAATGGGCTAGAAGGGCTAACCCCTCGGTTTGCTTCCAGAAGAACATGCAATAAAATTATGAAGTTCAATTTGCCTTTACATTCGCCTCACACCTCCACGGTCGGGGGTTTGATTCCCACGTGGCCCTGTGTGTGCGGAGTTTGCATGTTCTCCCCGTGCTGCGGGGGTTTCCTCCGGGTACTCCGGTTTCCTCCCCCAGTCCAAAGACATGCATGGTAGGCTGATTGGCATGTCCAAAGTGTCCGTAGTGTATGAATGGGTGTGTGAGTGTGTATGTGATTGTGCCCTGCAATGGATTGGCACCCTGTCCAGGGTGTACCCCGCCTTGTGCCCGATGCTCCCTGGGATAGGCTCCAGGTTCCCCCGTGACCCTGAAGAAGGATAAGCGGTATAGAAGATGGATGGATGGATGGAATTTGTAGTAGAGTCTGTGGCTGATTTCTTTCAGGCCCAGACTGTAGATTCGTATAGCCTATCTATCTTCTGTATCTATCTATCTCTCTGTCTAGGTCTCTTATCCAGACATTTATGATTAATCCAATCTTATCCAAAGCAACTTTTGAAGTCCATGTCAATAAATACATCCTGATATTAGTCATGGACTGGTTCACGGAATAAGAATAACATCAGCCTAAAGAACTCTGTTGGGGAGGTAATATAGTAAGAAAAGCACACAGAAAACACAATACTTTTTAAACGAAAGTACTAATTTAAGTATTTCAGGAAGAGGTAGCTCTTTAGATGTCGTTTGAAAACTGACGGTGGCTCAGCTGTTCGGACATCTAGGGGAAGTTCAGTCCACCACCTAGTTACCAGAAGAGAGAAGAATCTTGAAGCATGCCTTCCTTGTGCCATGAGATACTGTGGGAAACAAATCAAGTTTGTTGAAAAAAAGTTGCGCAGCTGCATTCCGGATGAGATGTAGAGGTTGAATGGCGCTCAGAGACCTGCTAGGAGCGAGTTGTAGTCCGATCTTGAAATGATATGGGACTGTACAAGCACCTGAGAGGTCTGTGTGGACAGAAATGGACGAATCCTTCAGAGGTTGTAAAGTAGGAATCAACATGAGCATGTCAGGTTAGCAATGCGAGAGGAAAAGGACAGTTGATTGTCCATGGTTACCCCGAGGTTACGTACAGTGACCGAAGGTGAGCTGAGAGAATTGTCCAGAGAGATCACAAGATCCTGATGTGGGGATGAATCACCTGGGATGAACAGAAGTTCAGTTTTGCTGGAGATGTCTGCCAGACATGCTGAGATCTGAGTGTCTGAGGGAGGAAAGGAGAGGATGAGTTGAGTGTCGTCTGTATAGCTGTGGTATGAGAACCCATGTGAGGATATCATCTCACAGAGAGGTTGAGTATAGAGGGAGAACAGAAGAGAACCAAGTACTTATCCTTGTGGGACACCACTTGAGAGTTTGCATGGAGCAGAAGTGGATCCCCACATGAAATGACCTTCCAGGTAGGAAGAAAACCATTGCCATGTTATGCCACTAATTCCATGATTCATGAGGATGGACAAGGGAGTCTTGTGTTTGACTGTGTCAAATGCTGCTGAAAGGTCCAGGAGGATGAGGACTGATGACAGTTTGGCTGATCTAGCAGCATGTGGCTTCTCAATGATGGCCAAAAGGGCAGTCTCTGTTGAATGTGTCACTTTGAAGCCAGACTGGTTAGGATCTTGGAGCGATAATCTATCTGTTTCTCTGTCTGCCAGACTCTATCTATCTATCTATCTATCTATCTATCTGTCTGTCTATCTGTCTGTCTGTCTGTCTGTCTGTCTGCCAGACTCTATCTATCTATCTGTCTGTCTGTCTGCCAGACTCTATCTATCTATCTATCTATCTATCTATCTAACTATCTATCTATCAATCTATCTATTTATTTATCTGTCTGTCTGTCTGTCTGTCAGACTCTATCTATCTATCTATCTATCTATCTATCTATCTATCTATCTATCTATCTGTCTGTCTGTCTGTCTGTCTGTCTGCCAGACTTTATCTATGTATCTGTCTGTCTGTCTGTCTGTCTGTCTGCCAGACTATATCTATCTATCTATCTATCTATCTATCTATCTATCTATCTGTCTGCCTGTCTGTCTTTCTGTCTGTCTGCCAGACTTTATCTATCTATCTATCTATCTGTCTGTCTGTCTGTCTGTCTGTCTGTCTGCCAGACTCTATCTATCTATCTATCTATCTATCTATCTATCTATCTGTCTGCCTGTCTGTCTTTCTGTCTGTCTGCCAGACTTTATCTATCTATCTATCTATCTATCTATCTATCTGTCTGTCTGTCTGTCTGTCTGTCTGCCAGACTCTATCTATCTATCTATCTATCTATCTATTCATTTCCACTCAGAGATGTTGAATTGTTCTTCACACTGTATTTGCTTTGCATCTGAAGTTTGCTGACGCACTCATGCAGTTTCAGTCCATTTGCTCACCCAGACCAAGAACCAGCCTGCGCGTAGCTTTAAACCACATCACTCTGTCAGTGGAAACACCTATTACCAAACAATTTGACTATGTGCCAAATGATATATGACAAGAAGGGAAAAAAACCCAGCCAACAACCCTGCCGTCTGTTCCTGAGTGACAGAAATGGAAATGATCAACTAAAACATTTGCATAAATAACTTTAACTGCAGACATTTAACAAACCCAGAAAGCTGCACTAAATAGTGTGTGTTACACTTCATACCACAGTGCCACAGAGTATTCAGTTCGGATTGGTCAGAAGGTGTTGCTTATATTTCCATAACAGCAGCTCTAACATTAGTTCTGGGTGCAAAACAAATCCCAGGTTTATATTAATGTCCTTGTTCTAATATCTTATTGTTTCTATAGAAACAGCTAATTCACAGGGACTTGTATGTTGGATTTGTGTTCCAAAACAAATTTAAAAACCGTGTGTAATTGTTGATTCGTTGTCTGTGTGGAAGCGTTTATTTAGAATTTTTGGAAGGAGTCTCCAGTGTTAGCACTTTGTAACGTTCAGAGGTTAAGCTCTAACTTAAGTCTTCAGGACAGAGAATTTGTTTCGTGGACGTTCCACAACAGTAAATGCAACTATAAATGGATCAAATCTATGACATACGGTTTCCTATATATAAGAATTTGTAAGCGTTGCCAGATTGCTGTTGTACAGTATAAGAGGAATAAAACCATTCAGTACGTGCTGTTATAGGAAAATGATCCATTTCTGGGTAACATCACACCCCATCATGTTTTATTCATTACCTAGATCATATTTATGCTTGTCAATTTTTTTTTTTTAAAGTAAAGAGTAACTTGTGTGTTGTAATGTAATTGTTTCAAAGGGTTCCAGATGAACAGGTTTTTCTAAACAGGTTTTTAAAATTTCTTTTTCAAGGCATTTCAATGCCAGTCTAAAGAAAACAACTCATTGTCTTGAAATACAGAAAGTCCTGTTTGTCTTTGGTTGGGTAAACGTGATTGCGTGAGTGCCACCTGTCGCATAGTGTAGGTTCTCACCTAGCAGTACGTGTTGTGCGGGAGCTCCGGCTCATGGTTTCACTGCCTGAGATGACTGACAAGAGAGCCACAAACAAGTTTCACGGCCAAAGCTATGATTTGTATCCCTGCTAGCCGAGCCCTCCTATTTATTATCCCTACATTCTCATCCCCTCACGTCCTGACACCGAGTGTGAGATTTGTGACCATAGGTTAGTGTGCGGTGGTGTGGGGAATGAGAGAGGCTTCCACACTGTAATATTATCTCATTTCAAAGGGCAAATCCTGGTCATTTCTTGCATGTACAGTGTGCTTTTAAGCAGGATGCCCGCACAGGTCAGTGTGGGCCAGGCATGGGGTTATTTTAAGACACTGCTTTCACATAACAGCTGTAATCGGAGAGAAACTGACTTTATCCAGTTACATCCTTCTGGATGAGCTGTGGATTTTTTTAGGTTTTTTTTTTTTTAGAGCACCTCTATGTCCTTCAGATGCACTTATTAGGTTCCCATACCAGACTGAATATTTCATAACAGGCCATCATCTCAGCTAACAATTCTAGCTTAGGAGCATACTTTATGAACATTACACTTTTAATTGCTTTTGGAACCATTGATTGAATGGTATTGAATATTATTCATTGAACCATGAATAATAGTTTCCATAATGCTTGTATATAATAATTCCATAATGGTTTTTTTTTTTTGTCTACGTAGGAAGGTTGTGTGATAACATTGTGAAAATGTTTTTAGGACATTTTTGTAAAATTTTGACAATTTTTGGAAAATTACTGCTTAACGTCCTTAAAACATTTTGCATAATATTAGTTGGAATGTTCCGTGGCCTAGGGTTCAGAATATCTTTTTTTATGAAAGTATTTAATTTGCATAGCCTTTCACTATTAAGTTTGACACTGGAATTCATATTTATGTATTAATTAATTTGTCTGTTGCTACTATTTAATAGCTGCATACTGTTTGTTTGCAATTTATATTTAATTACACTTTGGACATCTATCACAAGTGTTAAATTTGCTCATGAAAAACCTCATTCCTCTGGTGGGGGGGGTGTATTTATTTATTTATTTATTGACATGGGAGGCTGGGCCTAATCGCTGTTCCCTGCCAGAGTTGCTCTCTGTTACCTTCAGAAAGCAGCTGATCAAGTTACTGAACCACAATGATGAGCTATTTATATCCACCATAGGATTTCCTCTGTAACTCCCCATCTGTGTGTTCAAGTCTCCTATGAAAGCGGAGGGTGGAAACGCAATCTGGTTCATACGCACAAAGGAGCAACACAAAAATCTGCATGTCTTGCCTGCCTTTTTTTGTGTCATGAATAATTATGTCGAGTGAAAAACTCGTGCTTCCAGATATCACAACTTGTAATAGCAAACCCAGTTAAAAGCACGTCAGTTGTATGAAATGCACCTGCCAGTGGTTCAGAGCAAGTCTGATTTGTTTTTTGTTTGCATACACTCTGAGAAAAATGGGTTCTCGGTGCTTATTGTCCAAATCCTTTCTGAGGAGACAACAGAAGATGGGTCTTTTTAAAGTGTACTGTAGATGATCAGACTGGGCTGGTATATTATCAGGATATTATCAGACCGGTTCAGGTATATTATCAGGATATTATCAGACTGGTCTTTTTCCAATCCTCAACTGTCCAGTTTCTGTGAGCCTGTGCCCACGGTTCTTGTCTGACAGGAGTGGTCAACCCGATGTGGTCTTCAACTGTTGACCATCCACCTCAAGGTTGAGATGCTTTTCTGCTCACCATGACCGTAAAGAGTGCTTATTTGAGTTACCAGAACCTTCCTGTAAGCTTAAACCAGTCTGGCCATTCTTCTCTGTCCTCTCTCGTAATTTTTTATTTTTTATTTTTAAAAAAAGGGAAGAAAAAAAAAACTTTTCCGCCTGCAGGAATGTTGCTCACTGGTTGTGGTTCACTTTTTTTTTTGCACCCTTTTGTGTAACGTCTAGACTTTATTGTGCATGAAAATGAAAGGAAAACGGTCAGGTTCTCGAATACTCACTCAAAGCAGCCCATCTGGCATTAACAACCACGCCACAGTCAAAGTTACTGAGCCCACATTTTTCCAATGTTTGACCTCCTCTTGACCTATATCTGTCTCTTCTTCATACCATTCTTTGCATTTTTACCTATGGTGGTGTTCTTGCTTCCACAAAAGTAAAAAAAGAATCCACTCTAAACCATTTATTACTTTAACAACATTTTGAATGTCAAAAAACAGACTCTTATTTTTTGTAAGTCTGGGTGATGGCGATTGCCATGTAATGAACTTGTTATACTTTGAGTTTGGGACAATTGTCTCCACTGTGCTCCTAGCTACTATTCTATATTTAAGAACGGAGAATTTGAACATTACATAAGCGTACCCTTGTGCCTTATCATATTCCCTATGGCCTGCACTGAATGAACGCTCTCGGGGGCCATTGCGTCTTCCTCTTAGCTATAGTTCACTTACAGGTGACATTCAGAACTGATGTCCCCGATGCCCCATGTCAGGTGTGTCATCAAATTACACCAGGCCAAAATTAGGCAACAGTTTTCTGTGATCCCAAGGGGAACATGTAACACAGGCTGAGGCATGTGGCAAAACATGACCGAAGGCATCTGCTCGACTGAAACCACCTCTGTAGGCAAAAAATATTTAAAAAGTACCAATACAGAAAACGTAACTGGATAGCATCAGTGTCAGTCAAGTTCGTATGAAACATGATGTAGGAGGTTTGTGAGTCATGTTTGGATTATACTTTTATCAGTATTTTATCAGTATATTTACCGGAGTTTAGAGACAAGAGTATGAGTGTACTTACATTTCCCTTTCCTGTTGCAATCTCACCTTCAAATAACATGCTCATACCTAACATCCTGTATATTTCCAACACATACATTTTGTACATTTTGTCTTCAGGAAAGAGGGCTTTGCTGTCACAGTAGCACGACAAGCTGCGTTTTCTGTCTTATTAAACTGAATAGAGAGAAACAAGAAAGGCTGGTGAAGGAATGCCTGTCTATAGCTGTTATGATAACAGGAACTAGTATGCTGTGTTCTTAATTAATAAAGATTGTTATTGCTGGCAAATTGCAGTGGTACAAGAAGAATAAAACACTTCTGGGTGTGCTGTTTTTGGTTTAAAAAAAAAAGTATTTTGAAAAGGTGACAATAATAATTTCTTGTTTTCTTATAACAGCGTTTCCTCAAGCCTTTTACTTCTTACATATTTAAGAAACCTATGTAAAATGCACAGGAGAAATTGTACATGCTGTATATTTGTAAATAGTATATTTTGAATAGTAATTTGAAATATATCAGAAGTTACTTAGATTCAACTTTGATTTTTTGAACACGTGAAGGTTTTTTAAAAGAAATTTCATTTTATTATTTAACTTGTATATTTCTGTTCTGTAAGATGTAGATCTACACCCATGTTTCTATAAAGCTGCTTGGTGACAATGTACATCGATCAGCCATAATATTAAAACCACCTGCCTAATATTGTGTAGGTCCTCCTTGTGCCACCAAAGCAGCTTTGACCCGTCACGGCATGAACTCCACAAGACCTCTGAAGGTGTGCTGTGGTATCTGGCACCAAGACGTTAGCAGCAGTTCCTTTAAGTGCTGTAAGTTGCGAGGTGGGGCTTCCATGGATTGGACTTGTTTGTCCAGAACATCCCAGAGATGCTCGATCGGCTTGAGATCTGGGGAATTTGGAGGCCGAGTCAACACCTTGAACTCTTTTTGTTCCTCAAACCGTTCCTGAACAATTTTTGCAGTGTAGCAGGACGCATTATCCTGCTGAAAGAGGCCACTGCTATTATGGAATACCGTTAGGGGTGTACTTGGTCTACAACAGTGTTTAGGTAGGTGGTACGTGTCAAATTAACATCCACATGAATGCCAGGACCCAAGGCTTCCCAGCAGAACATTGACCAGAGCATCACACTTCCTCCGCCAGCTTGATTTCTTCCCATAGTGCATCCTGCTAACCACTACTAACTAACCACTGCATACCGGGAACACCCCACAAGACCTGCCGTTTTGGAGATGCTCTGACCCAGTAGTCCAGCCATCACAATTTGGCCATTGTCAAAGTTGTCCAGATCCTTACACTTGCCCATTTTTCCTGCTTCCAACATCTCAACTTTGAGAACTGACTGTTCACTTGCTGCCTAATAAATATATCCCACCCCTTGACAGCTGCAACTTGTATTCACTTCACATGTCCGCGGTTTTAATATTATGGCTGATCAGATTTTATTGGAAAAAAACAAAAAAAAAACAAGATCCAAATAAAATGGACAGGAGATTTATACTTAGCATGGCAACCTCTCTTCTAAACCCAATTTAAGCCTGAATGTAAGAGTGGGGAACATCATCTTTATTTTTTGTGTGAAGTAAAACAAAAAAAGGAAAAAAGAGAGACTAAAATACATCAAACTGATTGCTCATGATTTTTAATGTATAGTGCTGAACAACATTAATAATGAAAGATAGCAAACATCTAAGAATAGAAAAAATATTATATAAAAAAACACTATAATGCCCAGACATTTTCACTATGCCAGTATAAAGACAAAAATATATAGCATATCAAGCCATTTCTGTACATACAGTACATACAAATATGAATATGCTGAAGTCTGGCTGGCACACTAAACAAATTCTTCAGTCCGTGATAAAACTCAGAATTACATGTCTTGCGAAAGCAAAAAAAAAAACAAACAAACAAACAAAACACCAGAAAAATCACTGGACATCTTTAGAAATGTTTAGATGGAAATGTATTGTCATTATCGTCACTTAGAGATGTGAATGGGTATGCAAAAACAAAAACAAAACAGGTTGGTTTTATTCCAAGTAAGGAGTAAACTTCAGCTGTACATGTAATGAAGAAACGTCTAGCAGGTGTGCCTTTTGTTTCCTGCACAGCGCATGGCAAATCTGATTCTAACAACAGTTCATATGATTTTTTTTTCCATTTGCTTTTGCATCCATTCTTTGCTCCTATTAAATTTAAGTCTCATGTCTTAATGGATATATAAGGCTTTATTTAATCATTTTGTGCAACCACATAAACAATATCGGTTTTGGTCCATGGGTTTTTTTGTTTTTTTTTTAAATAAACCACAGGTGTGATATTAAAGCACCATTGAGTTTTCTGGATGTTGCTGACATCAGTATCATCGTATCCTGAAGTTATAAAGCTCTAATACTGTTTAAGTGAGAGGTTTTGATTCCTTTCACACACACACACACACACACACACACACACACACACACACACACACACACACACACACACACACACACACACACACACACACCATGTATCATGTTCAATTGTCAAGCTGCACAAAATCACTGATTTTTGTCGTTTAAGTTCATGACAAAGCCACGATTCCAAAAGTCTGAAACATAATGTGGAGTTCAAGACACCTAGGGAGAATTGGTGATTGCTGCTTTTTTTTTTTTTTTTTTTGCTGCGAGATTTTCCAGAATGTTCACTGAACATCTTTCTGACCACTGTTGAGAGGATCATAGTCGTATGCCTAAAAGAAAACAGAGCTGCCAGGATTAGTCAAGTGCTTCCACATCTCTCCTCTGCTCTGCTGTGCTTTTGTTCACATCAAATGCAAGTCTTTGTTTAAAATCGTGTCTTTAAATAGCGTCGCAGTCAGATTCAGAAAGGCAACGTGTCCATGAAGATCTTATCCACAATCGGAGGAGGTGGGACAAGGTCTTCGAGTTTAAGGTAGAAGATGCGCTGAAAGCCTTGAGTACACAGTGTCCTGAGTTCGGGCAGTTTCCCCAGCAGCCGGGACAGGTAGTTGCAGCGTGCTGCTTCTGAGACAATCGTCGCAACGTGGTCTTTGAGGCATGTTATTAGATGGTTCTGGATATCCTCAACTCGTTTGGGTTCCTTCAGGCCGTGTCGATCTGTAAGAGATGGCGGACAGCATAAGGGCAGGGGTTCCGTGCTGCTTCTTTAACCTATATGTTCTTAGCAACTGATTTGATCTATATTAGCAACATATTAACAATATAAGCAATATTCATAGAAATTGGTGCACAAAAGCCCTAGTGAGCAGGTCTATGTTGTTAAGTGGTAGTGGTTAGCGCTTCCAGAAAAACAAGTCCTCAATCAGTTGTGCAAGAAAAGAGCTCATCAGGTTTCTCTGGAAATGTTCTGTTTGTGCTACACTTCAATTTTACTACCTCCACCACTATCTGACCTCCAGTCACTTAAGACAGAGCAGCATAAAGTAAACGTTAAGAATAATGCACAGAGTTTCCAGAGAAACGGCGCGTTTTGGGACATCAGCTGTGCACGCGATCGTTTGTATAGTGATTTACTTACCTAATTATCATTTAAATCCACATTCATGTGGAGGCCTTTACATAGTGAAATTTCAACATTGCACTATAGGAATATATTTAATTCTGAAACGACATGTCACGTAATGGAGGCTAGGACGAATGCAAATGCAGAAAAGAGCTTTATTAAAGAAAGGCAGGCAAGTTTAGAAGGTTAAAAATCATCTGCTTAATTTTGATGAAATGTAGTAACGTATTATTTATATTGAGTCATAGGCAGAAAAACTAAATTGTGGTCAAACGTTGATCCCCCCTCACTCATTTTTGATGGAATTCAATGTCAGTGACTTCCGACAAGTTTTCCCAAACCACAGCACATTTTTATGTTCATTTTACAGAAAAATGAATGTGATAATTTAGTGTTAAATACAGGATTTTAGTTCAGAGAGCTCAGAGACCATATTGCATGCTGGGCAAAAAAAACAAAACAACAACCTGAAAGTTCCAGTGTGAAACTCACCTGTTATAATGACTAGTGTGGCGAGACAACAGAACGACGCCACGTCCAGGTTCAGACGATGCAAATTCTGCGAGAATTCCATGATGGAGTCGATCCACTCGCCAAATCCCCGCACACACTGCATGCGGTGAAGAACCACGCCGTTGCAGAAGATCAGTTTGTCCGTCTCTGGGTGTGATCTGAAATGAACATGAGAAAACGATTCCAACTTTTTCACTAATTAAAGAAAAACGCGTTGTACTTTTTTCTGTTTATGGTAACCCTGAGGTGCTTATAAATCACAAAGTGCAATGTCCTCTGTTCTGAAGACTCTACCATGTGAAAGTGCTGACATTGGAGACTCCTTCTATAAATCTTAAATAAACATCTCCTTACAGAAAACTTCACGTCTGATAGACAAGTCTTTGTGAATTAGCTGTTACAACAGAAACGATAACTTAATACATTAATATAAAACTTTGCAGTCGACTGCTGTTGTAGAAAATTCATCGACAGCTTCTGACCAATCAGATTTGAGTATTCGACAGCGCTGAATTCCAATACGATTATTATTGTGGTTCATTACCTGTAAGCTAGTCGTAATATGAAGAGCTCGACAAAGGCTGATTCGAAGAGCAAGTCCTGGTCCTCCTTAGAGAAGGCAGTGAATCCTGGGATGCTTTCTGCCCACTTTCTGATCACGCTCATAGACCCGGTCAGCAGGTCGTAAAACTGCTGGATGTCATTGGCGTCCTCCTTTTCAGACACGCTAGCCACTGTCTGCTGATACTGAACAGAAAACAAGACAGCATACAGTAATCAGCAACTGGACTTTCCTACAGCACAGTCATATGAGCATAAACATCATAAAAACTATGTACACGAACCTAATCACTAAAGGACAAATCAATTCTGAATGCCTCTCATATTAATATTCATAACTAACATGTGATCTTCAGTGGTGTCCAAGATTTATTTTGTATTTAATTTTTGTTTTAGTTTAAAGTGCTTTCCGTTCACTTTCGTTAATGTTTTCCTACGTTACCCACAATCCCGCTTGACTACCTGCTAATAACGGTGCAGCACCCTCGGTTCATCTTTACACAAAAAGAGAGCGATGCAGCGGCACTTTAATCCTTTACTCTGTCTACCTCTCTCACCTACTTATCTGTACGCTCTGCTCAAACTGATCAGCTTGCTAGATTTCAAATTCATGACATCTCATGGATCGCTAACTAGCCAGGCTGAGTCTGTGCCATAACTTAATAATGCCAACTGCATTATATAGCTGCATTTTATTCTGGAACGTTCAATCCAATGTCTGCAACATCTTCACGACTTCTACATTGGATTTCTCATGAATATGACATTGAGCCTTGCTGGAAAATGTTGACATGTTGATATTCCTATTAAATGCCATTGCAAATGCGCTAGCAGTTCAAAATGCACGGCTCACCTTTGAGTAGTCCAGTTTTGTGATGGCTGGGTTTGAGTCCATGTGAGCATTCACAAGAGAGGTGATGATGTTTCCAGAAGGCAAAGCAGATGCTGATTCCGTGACTGGTTTTGGCTTAGAAGGCAAACGACCCCTTCTGCCCTTTAGGTTGTCTGTTCTTACAACTGAACAGGACCAAGTAGAAAATAACAAGCATGTGTTATTAACGCAATAATACACAAATGCTATTGCGAGACAAGATTGATGCTAGACAGAATGACATGCTGACTGTAAAGTGCATTGTGGCATTACTGAAGCGAAATAATGGACTTTTTAAAAGTATGAAATAAATATTAAAATATACTGTTATGAAAAACAATAGGATAATTAAATTCATCCATCTGTTGTGTGTAGGAGGTGATAACTGCTAAGGCTTTTCTCACCTTCTTTCACCATTCCTACTGCCAGGCACTTCTGAAAGCGACAGAACTGGCACCTGTTCCGCCGCCGTTTGTCCACTGGACAGTCTTTATTAGCTAGGCATACGTACTTGGCATTTTTCTGTACTGTACGCTAAAAGAAAAACAAACAAAAGCTCTTTTAATAATTCAACATGATCAACACGTGTACAGAATTAAATAAATAAAGTGCAAACGATGAATGCTTTAATATTAAAGATACACTCATGTGGTACTTAAAGGTGCAGTTTGTAATTTTTCAAAGCATTTCTAGATGTGTAATAATAATAATAATAATCATAAATCTCAAAAGATATTGCATAGTAATATTGCTTTGCAAATAATCTGATAGTTTCGTTTGTTTTGGGGTTAAATTAAAAAATTTCTGGCCCAGAAATAATCTCTACGCCAAATCAAGCCTACTCAGGTATGACCGTTTTGCCTAAAAATAACCTACAAGTCATACATGGTTTCAACTTAGAAGGTGAGGTCAGTTTAGAGACAAGAGGAACACTTGGGCTCTAAAAATTACAAACTGCTCCTTTAAAACCGAGCTAATATATTCACCTTAAAGAAGCCCTTGCAGCCCTCACATGTGCGCACTCCATAGTGCTGGCAGGAGGCGTTGTCCCCACAAACCGCACAGCACCCTTCATTTCCTGTTGGACTCTTGATTTTGGGAGACAGCTGATTGTCCACCAGGACTGAACTGTCCCTGCTGCTGTGATCCAGCCTGAGTGGATGGTTCTGATGGCTCAGAGAAAAGGGATCCTGATCAGGAAGTTGATGCTGCTGCAGCTGCCCTAGAGGAGACATGTCTTCCGCTGACACAGATCCAAAAGTGAAAAAGGAAGGGGCCTGAGGAAGAGGTGTCTTCTCTGAACCCCAGCAGCCTGCGTCAGGGGAGCAGGATCCATATGCCCCATCCCAGGAAGGCACTGACTGGAAACCCGGGGTCGAGGGTGAAGGAGCCGAGACGGGGCTGCCAAAACAGTTCGAGCCACCTGACGTAGACAGCGCATCGTCCATGTAGCTGAAGGTGAATGTGCCGGGGTAGCAGCCATAAACCTGGAGGTCGTCCAGCTTGAAGGAGTCCTGGCCCGAGGTGGCGCCGGTGCAGGTTGATGCAGTGGCAAGTGGGCAGGAGTAGGTATCAAATTCTCCCCCGTAGCCTCCCACCAGAGAGGTGATGCTCGGCAGAGAGGATGTGGAGAGCTGCTCCCGCTGTTCGCTCACGTCCATGGCCAACCTGGAGGTGAAGTCAGGGTTCATAAGCTCTGAGCAGTAGAGCATGCTCTCATAAGGCTGGACTCCATGTTGGCTTTGAACACAGGTCATTTCTGTAGAGCAGAACCACAAGACCTGCTTTTCAATATCGCAAAAGGCTTTCTTGTTTTGCTCCTGCTCATCTGAAATCATGACCCTTGTGTGAAAAAAACCCCCAAACAACCAACCCTTTCCAGAGCCAGGCATAGATATTACCCTCGGGTAAACCGAGAGCGAACCTAACGGGTAATGTAATCATCACTACAGGAACCGATTTCAAGTAGACGTTTCTGAGAAAGCCTGGAAAGCAGTCTTACATCGTAAGGCCTATTTATATATCACCCATAGGAGTGTATATATATAACTTTAGACGAAACTCTAGAACCGGCTTTCAAACACACACCAGAGGCTGAAGAAGCATGAATGAGATAACGTAACGATGAAATTTACCGACTGACTGAAATGGCAGAAAATCTCAGGTTCGAGTTACGAAGGTCGTTGGAATTGTCGTTCGGCATTGTCCTTTAGAGCAGATGCCGTCTGTTTCAATTCTCGATTCCGACCAATACAAAGAGAAGCTCTTTGATGATCAAAACCACAAAACACAATACCCTCTGTGAGGTGCAACTGACAGTTTGGAGTCAAATGAGAAGTAAAGATGGATGCACAAACATGTCAGAGAGGACTATTTAAAGCCCAGTGGGCAAACCGACGTCCGAGAAGGCCTTGTCCCTCGACAGATTATCGCCTTCTCTCTTCTAACACACTGACCCTAAGTGATCTATGAGCCGAATCAGGTGTGTGCTCTGACTATACAATCCTGATTTCAAAAATGACAGCTTATCTACACTACTACATGTAGTACACTTATTCTTATCGAGTTACAATTTTACATATTTAATTAATTAGTCTTTTCTAACATCTCCTCAGATACTGATGAGACTCTGGCAAACAAATGTAGCTATTTTGTTTTGCAAAGAATTGCTTATTTTCATTGTTTGCATTGCTGAGATTTAAAAGCCAAATATGAGCTTTGCATGCAGTTCTGTCTGGAAGAATCTGAAGAGATTTTAGTTGTCATGACATTTGAAGTTGAATTTGCCTGCTTTATTCTTTAGGTATGTAATCTTTCGGTGACGAAACAGTCAAAAAAGTCTCAGAGCCGTTAAACCTGCACGAAAACAAGACTAAGAGCCAAGTGCCAAGAGTGATTGTGCCATCAGGAACATGCTTTACAATTGGATTTTTGGGTGTTAAATACATTTCCTATTGCTGTATGCTGTAATAGAGCCTTGTGGGAGCAGCTGTTGCACTTACATCACTGTTTCCATTCAATATCCTCAGCTAAACTATAACGAGTAATCTAAACATTTACATGAGCAGTAGTGTAGTTGTTATAAGACAGGATAGCTTGCAAGTTGTTTCTGGAGACATGTGGTCACACAGTATTCTTGGAGGATTATCAGTGAACCATTAAGACACATCTGATATGGCTCATAAGGAGCCTTTGGAGTAAAAATGTATTGATTGATTGATTGATTGATTGATTGATGAAATGGAATGATCAGTTGCTGATAATGTGCAACATTATAATCAAGGTGCATTAGGTATGATCAGTCTTTTTCCCCATGCATGTTCATGAAGCTGTGATCATCCAGTAGATACATAGCCTGTATACTGTCTATAAAAATGACTGACAGGAGACTGGCATCCAAACACAAACAAGCCTTCCGGCTTTTCCTAAAGCCCAAGCTTAATACACAGTTGTTGTTGTTGTTGTTTTGGTTTTAAATCATGTTATACATATCTTCCAAGTTCTTTATACAAGTAAGGAATCAAATAAAATGCACCTTTAAGGAAACGCGATAAAGAAGCAAACGTGAGCCAAAAGCAAAACATCCACTTACCTGCTTGTGAATAATTCTTCTGCTGGACTTATTTGTAATGTCCGTATTGCGAGTGAAGCTCGTGCATCACCACCGCTCCGCGCGCGTTCCTGACTCTGACTCGGACGCGTTTATCGCTCAGGTTTCTACAGCCCCTTTTTATACGAGGCAGTGTATTGTGCCGTGACGTCGCAGGTGCGTCCTGCCCTCGCCGTTCCACTCGCCAATACGCGCGCGCCGGGGTGGAGGAGCTCCCCGAAATCTTTCCGGCCGCCGGCCAATCAGAGCGCGCGAGCTCTGCAGCGTGACGCACGCTCGGGATTCCATTGACGCAAAACGAGCCTGAGCTAAATATAGCGGCACACGAAGGCAACGAGGCGCTCAAACTCGCTGAATTCGGTTAAAAATAGTGGCAGGGGAAGACACAAATAACCGAGCACATAGAGAAAGATGAGACGGCGTGGCGTAAAATCCCTTTATGTGCCATATAAAAAGCTGCTGCGCGCGCTGGCGGATGTTTACAAGCGAATAAAAGACAACGACACGTCAAATGTGTTAAAGGAAGGAACTGCTGATCTTCAGTCTTCATTTCTGCTCTGTCTATCTATCTGTCTATCTATCTATCTAGAGTAATTTCATTACATTATGCTGGGGGCAGATTAGAATTTTTTTTTTCTTTATTTCTGCCTCTAAATGGTGGATGTTTACAAGCGAATAAAAGACACGTAATAATATGTTTAAGGAAGAATCTGCTGATCTTTATTCTTCATTATAGCTACACCAGAGAGAGAGAGAGAGAGAGAGAGAGAGAGCACTCTAATGCTTTCCTTCTTTCCTCCTTTCTTTCTTACTTTCTTTCTTTTCGTTCTTTCTTTCTTTGTAATCCTATCCTCCTTCCTTACTTTATTTCTTTCTTTGCAATCCTTTCTTTCTTTCTTTCTTTCTTTTTTCTTTCTGATTAGCTAATAAAGAAGACAAGTGTGTTAAATAAAGATGTGTCGTTCATTATATTTCAATAAAGCCACAGTTGAGAGAGACAGAGAGAGCAAAATCTCGTGCTTTCTTTCTTTCTTCCTTTCTGATTGGCCAATAAATCAGACCACAAGCACTATGTTTCAGAAAGGATGTGGCATTCAGCATTCATGAAACTTCATTAGTAGATATGTGGAGGGAGAGAAAGAGAGAGAGAGTATTGTTTCACTCCATATCCTCAGGGACAGATTGAGGTCAGATTTCTAACTATATCTAAATTTGCTATAAAAGGTAAGCCATCATTTCCCATCCTTTACCTGCAGAATGGAATCGTACGTACATGCAAATAAAAGTAAAATTGAAACTAAATCACTTTTCATTTAGAAAGTGTTCCAAGTCCTAATTGTATGATTGATTCAGCTTACATTCGCCTGTTACATGCTCTGAGGGACAAGGGGGTACTAATCTGTACATTGCAGGAGTGGTACCCTGTAATATGTACCCTGGAATTGTGTATACACTGCACTGTTTAAAAAAACTGGACCATAATTAACTTTCAAGGTTATGCACATTATGCACTAAAAGCTACATGCAAATAGTAGAGCATGTGAGGGTGAAGACAGGGAATAATACAGTCTAGTACCTTTTTTTCTGAGAGAGTATGATGTATTTCAACTTCATTGTATTTCATTTCAACATGCTGCTCTTGAAGCCTCCTTTTGAAAAGAACGAAAATTCATCGCATTAAGATTCAAGGCTGATTTCACTGAACACACTGAGCCACACCAAGTAGTATTAATAAGCTTATCATATTAAGGATTATTTTGAGTTTATTAGCACTTTTGGGCATTGCAAATAGTAACACACAGGAGTTATTGTCGCTCTCATAAGTGTGTTTCCTCCACACTCACATGCCACGTGAACGAGACAGCCTGTTAGATGTTGAAAGCACGAGCTATTAACAGAGCCACAGACGAATCCTCCAGCTTTTAATAGTCTCCTATTACCTCCTTTGGATTTCACTTCACACACACACACACACACCCCCATGACAGGCCTTCTCTCTCTCTCTGCCACATGATCCGGGGTCTCATCATACCCACAGCAAGGATCTACAAATGGCTGCATGTAATGCCACTTAGTGTTGTATAGGAGAAAAATATCTGTGTAAGAAGCCGCTTAATGATGTGTTGATGGAGGATTTGACTTAAGTGCATGAAAACAAAACCAAGTGTGTCTTATTTGTGTCTGTTACTCCAGACCCTGATGAAGATAAACTTTAAGATTACTCCTGTGGATTGATTTACATGGAACTATTTTTAGCCTTAGGACTGAAAGTTAACAGGTTGTTTTTAAAAAGTGAACTGTTTTCATTTTCAAGTGTAAGTCTTATTTACTAAAAGAAAAAAATGCACACGCGTTTTCGCATTCGACTTCTTCGAAAAAGAGCTTCATGGTGCTTGCATGTTGGATTATGAGTAAATAGATAAATAAACGAGTACATTTATTTATTTATTTATGATCTCTCTCTCTCTCCTCATTTGTCACCCATTATTTTCTTTGTTTCTATTTATTTAATGTTCATATTCTCTCTCTCTTTCTCTCTCTTTATTTATTTCTGCTCTTATTTTATTGTTTTCTTTCTCTTTCTTTCTTTCTTTCTTTTTATCTTTTGATTTATTCATTTAGTTATACTCTTATTCTCTCTCCCTATTTATTCTTAAATTTACTTCTGCTCTTATTCTCTGTTGTTCTTTCTTTCTTTTTATTTATCTTTTGATTTATTAATTCTCTCTCTCTTTTTGTATGTTTATGTATCTATATGTTTATGTTCCTATTTTTCTTACGCTCTTTCTTTCTGTCCTTTCTTTCTCCATTTACCTGCCCTCTAATCGTAAATTGCCTGTAGTCAAAGCCCCGCCCACTTCCGCTTGCTGCTGCGTACTGTTTATCAGCCCTTCCCGCGAGCACCCCACCTGCACTCTAGTTCACTTCCGGTTAGAATGGAGAAAAGAAGCCAAGCAGGTCCTATGACGCGTCTAACTGACGTAGGAGGAATCCTCGAAATGGGGAAGCCCATCGGAGAGCATACACCGGACTACTGTCCTCCTCACCCACCGGTAAATGACGCGTCGGTTTTCCTCCAGCAGCACACCTTCTTACAGACTTACAGACACCACAGAGTCCCGCTTATTTTCTTCTGAAGCAGTGTAACACGAGAGCATAGCTACTTCCGGGGTCACGTGAATGGTAAAATGGCGGCCCCAGTTTTGCCTGAGCTTTAGGTCTGTTTAGGAATTTTGTATTTTTAATTAAGCTTTGTGCTTCCATTATTAGATATTCTATATAATAATTTAATTAAGTGTAAATCGAATCACTTATAATTTAATTAATAAACTGATCATTTAATTAATAATTTAATTACATTATGTAATGCTTAATTAAATAATGTGTGTGTGTGTGTGTTAACTTATCTTGATACAGGATGAAGGTCTTCCTCTCCACATTGAAAGAAATATGGTAATCAATCACCCAGTACATGAGTAAGAAACTAAATAAATACATTTACACATTTGTGTAATGTTGTCCCGCAGCCAAGAGATGTTTGGTATAATAAGTGTAATGTTGCTACTGTACAAGTATAGAAAGTTTATATCTACCAGTTTATCATCATCATCAACGCAAGTCTAATCATCACACATTTGCTTCTAAAGACATAATTGGGTTCAATAATACTTTAGAAATCACATTAGAACTATATTATCATCCGAATGATTTCGGATGTACAATTCAACGCCATTTTCACCCGTGTGCTAACTGAAGCAGGAAGTGATCTGACTTTAAGATGGCTGCTAAAGTTTTTATCTTTGTCATCTTCTTGGCCATTTTTTTTTATTATTCATAACTGTGTGTCATACAGTGTCAGAAACCGCATACAGTTTGAGATACTCTACAACTCGACGTCTTTTGATTTAGTCATTTACCACTGCGACATTAACCTTGTATCTCCAGTGCAAAACTAAAGAAGAAAACTGTCTTGTTTGTAATGGCAGATTGACCTCATTTGGGGTAAAGGAAACATTGTGTAGATTTCAAACCGTCCCTTTAAGTAGGCGTGACGAAAGGAATCAGCCATTACAGTTCACAACAATGTTGTGACAACCTTAAAGATGTTTATTATGAAGTATAGTATGTAATTTTTTTTATATATATATATCAAATATATATAATAGGGTTATGAAAGAGAGTGAACGTATATTTGAAGGGTTTAGTTGTTGTATATTATGTTTTAAACACCCTGACCTTGTCAGTGACTTTGTAAAAAGCATACCGTTAACACACAGTGACAGTTATAGTTCGAGTAAAAGAGTGTGGGATCGTATTACTGCTCTTCTGCAACGGCATGAGAGCATAGGATGTTCACCGTGCACTGCTCACATAGACGCACACAAACACACTCCCACATTGTGGTTGAGCAAAGTATCAACCAGCTGTCTTTGAGACAGAATGATTTACCAACTGTGAATCTGCAGCCGACAGTGCAACCGTCTTCATCTAGCAAATTAGCAAATTTCTGTCCAGCTTCATCATCCTACACCATATCTTCAGGGCAACCATGACCTTTTTGCACCAAACACACAGAATGTAATAAATGTCTTACTGTCTAAGTAGATTTGCTGTAAACACTCTGTGTTGAAATATGGCTGTGTTTTAAGCTCTAATTCTACACAGCTGTGTCAAAAAGTGTACGATGACTTTTTTTTTTTTATAATGATAAAAATAATATGATACAAATTATAATGAGGAAAAACCACTTCCTGCTTCTAAAAGCTGTGCAATGTTGTGATACTTATCATACACCTTTTTTCCCCCAGTGTTTAGCACATATTTTGACATGTTGCTGTAAAAAGTTTCATTCAAACTGTTGAAACTAGTCTATCAGCCTACATATGTGCCACACACTAGGACTAGGGGGTCGTTCCTATGTTCCTCGGGTCCTGTGTTCCCCAGTTCAATATTCTGTTAACACACATTAAATAAACTGTCCCAACGGTTTAATGTTGTCAGGACTCATTGTTCCCAGGGCCCTATTAACTTTATTACCTTTTAACTTTAACCATCAAAGATACATTTAAGTGAATAAAAGCATACGTTAGCGTAGTTTAAAATCCAAACTTTATGATCCACACATGAAAATGGAAAGTTATGAACTTTGGAAAATGAACTAGGTTGCACATGCTGAACCCTCCTTGGTGCTACGCTAAAAATAGCAGGTAGTGTACATTCATACAGTTCAACTCCATGCTTGAACAATAGCAAAATGTATAAACGAAACTGAAGAAATGCCATACTGTAGCCTATAAAACACAGTAAATGGTCATAAAAGGAACAAAATGTTAAGTATGAAGCCTAACTCCAGCTTTAAATCAGCATGTGTTCATTACGTGTCATATAAATCTGGGAACGTAGATACGCTCCCTGCACTTGCTAGCTAGTTAAAGTTTGCTAACTATAGTATAAGCTCAGCTGTAGTGATTTTTGAGCTAATAGTTGAACTGAAATGAGCTTTAAATCCACTTGTCCTGCCTCTAATCTTTTTTTTTTTGTTCTCCCTCAAAAGTCTTATTTATAAAGGTGTGAGGAATTTTGTGTATTATATTGACAGTTTAGGAAACATTATTACCTCAGCTAGTTAAACTCTACACAAGCAACACAATTCTCTTATGGACCACTAACCTAGTTAATGTTAGCTTTGCTGCTAACTTGTTACCAGCTAACGTTATACAAATCCAAATAGGAAAATTGATCCTTGTTGGGTCTCCATTCATGATTTCATGATTTAAAAAAAAAAAATTAGGCAGAGAGTGACAGAAACGAAATGAGAATGCAGCTAGGGTTGGGCAGAGCCACTGAGGTGACATTGTGGGTTGTTTTTTTTTTTTTTTTTTTTTTTACACCAAGGTGTAGCCATGAATTTATATACTGAAGCGAGATGATGATGATGATATATTAAAGCCATGGGTTTTAATAACGTTTCTTGAGATGTATTTTATGGCTAAGAAATACTTCTCTTGTAGCAACTTGTATTTAAAACTGAGTGTGAGAGAGAAATCAGTTGAGTTAGATCTCTATGTGGAGACAGACACAGAAAACTAAACATGGAGATGAGTGATATTACGTTAGCCTGCATCACTTTAAGTAAATTCTCAAAGTAAGTAGTAATAGTATAGTAAATTTTAATAACTCTAATAGTAAATTTCCTGCCTGTTCCTGACAAGTAATTAATTAACTGGAGGCCAGATATTAAGGATACATTCCACAACATATTAACTCGTGTTCTGGAATAACCACAACTTTGCTTGTTGCCTTGGAATATTAAATTGTGGCCTCGGTATATTAGTTTCTGGCCAGTCCTTATGTAAAAATACCCACAATGTCACCTCGGTGACTCTGTAGTATTGATTGTTGTTGGGTTTGTAAAAGCCTGGAAAAAAGGTCTGATGAAAGAAATTAAATTTGCTTAATCTTATAACAGTCCGTACATTTTTACATCTCTGTGATTTTGTTGCGGCTAAAACTGCTTGATTTTTCTATGGCTTTTTACATAATTTGCAAACGAAATTGTTTTGCACGGCTGTGTTTGTTGGTAAATGAGACCTTTTAGCTGTACTCATGTTCGACGCACATGGCTCGAAGAGGGCTTTGACGGAATGCACGTTGTGATGACGTCACATGACGCGTCCTGGCCCAAATCTGTGGCAATTTCGAAAAATCGCAAACTCCTCCAAAATATTGCAGAGTTGCTTGATTTTTGCGTTTAATTTCTGCGATCGCAAAATTCCCGGCGGGACTGGTGTAATGTAATTAAAGTATCCCATGCAGTTTCAGTTCATTGTTCTAGAATTTAGTTTGGGGTTTGGGGAGGTTGGAGTTTGAAGGACATGAGATTTTGAAAACTGACTCTCATAATTAGCTGTCATATCACATGAGCGCACACGTTATTTCTCCATTATATTGTGATTTAGGCTGGTTATGCAGGGCTAGATTAAGAAATTAAGAAACCTCGTACTCATGGGGTTGGAGGTGTAAAAGATGCGCCTCAGATAAGACATTGATCTTTACCTATGTGGTTTTTTCTAGAGAGGAACAGCGTGAAAGCTTCAGCCACTGTACTGCTGAAAGTGATTCATTGTGCTACCAGGCGAGAAATTAAAATACCATATTGCGGAAGTACTGACGAACATGTTAAAAGATCACATTTACACACATTGCTGCTGTGTCTCATTATTACCCTTTTGGGGAACAATTTACTTCACATAAAATCATGTGTGTAATCACTGCTCTATATGTTTGTTGTAATGGAAAAAAACAGCTTCATGATTTTATTCAGAGAAGCTCTGAGAGATGAACCCTTCTTTTTTTTTTTTTTTTTTTTTACCCCATCAGCTGATCAATTATGACAGGGAAAAAAAAAAGGTTTGTTAAAAAAACCATAGCTGAAAATTGACTCAGGAGAGAACGCTGAATATGATTTGAAAATTGAGGAAACACATCTGACAGGACTTCATGTAGTTAGCTGGTACGCTGAGATAAGATAAAGCCCGAGTAAATGCTCTATTGTTGTGGTAACAGTACGCATGTGGCATGAGCTGCCTTTTTTGTTTTCTTTTTCTTTTTTTAATCGTCAGACAAAAATCGACTGAAAGAACAGTGCTTTTAATAACTCTACTGTTGCCTCATAGATTATCGTATGCGACTATTAACGGCACAGTTTCATAATAGACAGTTTTCCACTGTCTCAGAGATGACACTACTGGTTACGTCATCACAGGGCACAGAACACATCATGGAGCAGCTTACCACGGAGTGTAGTAAGGAATATGATAATTCAGATGTCACAACCTGCACAAAGCCAAATTGACTTCCATCTAAACGTATAGAAGTTCAGACTATAGGGCTGTCCTTCCAAGTAATTGGCTCAAACCATCCTGAGGTTGCCGTGTGCCTAATAAACAGTGATTCTGAGAGCTAGAACACTTTAATAATAACCTTCACTCAATCAGGTTACATTTGCAGCAGATGCACTTATCCAGAGCAAAGTGTTTTGCTGTCTCCATTAAAAACACATTCTCAAGCTGGTAGTAATGGGTCCGGATCTAAGAATACTGTCCGCTAAAGAAAAGTTAAGGCTTCTGCATACTTCATGCAGAGATGATGTTTGAAACTTCCATGAAAAATAGGACGTAATTGCGGAGTAAACAGACGTCACATGGAGGCCTCACTGGCTGTGTCATGGTCGTGGCAGCTGGGCAAACTTCACGACGCAGGCCTATGATTGGTTATGGCAAATGACGCAATCCCCAGCCTGTGATTGGTCACGACAAACGAAGCGTGCCCAAGCTGATTCATTCCAAGATGGATGATTTGAAGATTGGCTGCCATAACAGGTATGTAGATAACTCTTCATCAAGGTATTACACACAAATTAGTATAGTATAGTATAGTTTATGCTGTCATCACTTTGCAGCAGACAGTCTTCTACCTCTAGCCAGCAAATTGTCATAAATTATTTACAGTGCCACCTGCAGCACAGGAGCACATACTGCAAACTGCAAAGAATGTGGGTTTATAAACTGACGGAGGTGGTTTTGTTTTAGCATAACCCTCTTCGATGTCTCTGCCTTAAGTAGGCAAAGTCATTTAGTACAATGAGAAACAAAAACAAAACAAGGGTCAAAGGGTTTTTTTAAAAAGTTATTTATTAGTGCTCATTTAAGAGGTTGGTAAAAAGGTAGGTGTTCAGGACAGAAAATACTATTGCAAGTCTTATCATCTTAGGAGATGGTGGGTCCAGTCAAGCTGAGCTAGCAGCTCAAAGGGAACATGGTGCAGAGTGCTTTAAGGTAGCCTGGTCCTGGTTCATATTTGACTCTGTAAGCAAACGTGTCTGTTTGTTTGTTTTTTAATCTGGTACATGCAGCTACATGGAGCAGGTGGAGGGAATCCAGCAATGGAATGATGGGAGAGAACATGAGGAGACTGAAAAGAAGTGGAGCAGTTGCAGGGATCAGGTGGCATGCAGGATTAGGTCAATATATATTTTTATATATCTCTCTCAAAAGAAGGTTTAAAGTACAAGGAGTATTAAAATGTTGTATGGGGTTGTACAGTAGAAAAATAGACTACATATGCAAGCTCCCTTCTTTATATATTTCCATAATCCTCCAGGGCAACTAAGGATGGATAAAAGCATGCAAAACTCATAACACACACGCTATGGAATGTAGACAGTAGATGAATAAAATATTAGGTTCGTCACACACGGAAGCAAATCTGCTGGTAGCACCGTTGGATCCTCTACTTACAAAATCACTGGTTGTCAGGTAGAGCAACGTTTCTTTCCAAGTTACATTACATATCCTGTGGCACAACCATGGAGGTTTCTATAATTTCCAAAAGTAATAGGATCCTTCTGCAGGCCAGCAGAAAGACAAATGCAATAACCTGTCTGGGTGTTGGCTGTATGGCATCAGCGCTAATGGTAAAAATAGTGATATGCACATATGGCTGCAAGTCTATTCCTAAAATCTCAGGTAGAGCTTTGGAGAAACTTTGACAGAATCTTGCAGTCTCTTGCACGGTTGCTGCTGTACGTTGTGTCACGTTCATTGAGCATGCTTTTTAAAGCTTGTTTAAAAGCGACATAGTTCTGTGGATTAAGTGCCAGTCGAAATGCCACAAGCCAGACAACAGTGCTTAATAGGAGAAACTGTTGTACCTAAACGCAGTAATGTTTTATTAGGTGCTTGACATAGCAGACTGTTTGGTCTAGTGACAGTGCAGGAAGTAAAGGACACACTGCTCATCCATGGTGGATGAATAACCAAATATGATCTCTGCAGTTCACCTACCTCAGTTTGCTCTTCATTTTCAATGGTCTACATGCTGTGAAGTCAAGGCTTTGGTTTGGTTAGGTCACTTATCATTTCAGTCTCCTCCACTGAAGCAGTAAAGAGCTTTCCAGACCATGCCTTCAGTTGAGTAGTAGATAGAAGAACTGTAAAAGGGGGTAGAACTCTTAAGAACTCAAACTGGGGTTTTGGTCACCTTCTACTTTGAGTTTCACAATTTTGGGTAGAAGTTTGGTATTTTTCCTCTTTTAATCAATTTCATTTGCTTCATTTACTCCATTTAGTGACCTCATAAAATTAAACACTTGGTTACGGTCAAAAATATCTCACAGAAAAAGCTAGACAACTGAGAATTAAGAGAGGAAAAAAAAAAAACCAAGTGTGGCAAGAAGTTATTAATAGTTCTGAAATTTTTGAAGTGGCCTGGGAAAATCCTGTAGATGTCACTGTGACTGAATTTTGGAAAACATCTTTTAAAAAAAAAAAAACAAAAACAAAACAAAAAAAAAAAACTAAAATATGCATTGAGATATCAATTTTATTTCAACAAAACAATGTAGAAATTTCAGTTTCTTATTTCACCAAACTGATGTAGAACTGCAAAGAAGCCAGTTTAAAACCCTGGTAGTATAAATTCTGTCTAAAACCTTGCTAGCGAAGTGCGATTTCCTCACACGTTGAATGCCACACTTTGATCAAGTTGCTGGCTAGCTATGTGGGAGCGAAATATAGCCTAAACATAAGCCTAATCAGATACTGGCAGTTTGTGATGCTCCAGAATGAAATCTTCAAATGCGGGGCTGCAGGGTATGGGGTGTGTTAGGGGGATAGGTGTCTAGACGGTCTTTGATTTCCTCTAATGTTCCAGCAAAAGTCTCGTTGGGTTTTGTCTCGTTAATGTTGGAAGAATTTCAGAAATCTTACCATCTAACACACCTTATCCCATTTCACTTGCTGCAGCAAGGGGGGGAAAAAAGCTATCAGCAAATGAATTACATAACTTTTACATAACATGACTTTTAAATATAGGCTACACACTAAATTATATTGCACTTCAAGGAGCACATAAAGTCCTGTGTCTCTAATCCCTGTACCAGTAAGGAATGTGCTTGCTAGGCAGGTTGGGCTCGGCCATCGGTCCGCTGTTGAGGGCAGTAAAATTTAAAACTGAAACAATTCGTTTGGATGGCATCCATGTGTAAGGCTCATGTGTTGGGTTCATGCTTCCTAACCTCTCATCGATTTGCTCTTGGGTGTTTTGAGTGTTTAACCTCAAGGCTGCACCGGGTTCTAAATGGGCACATTAAATTCAATATATTTAAAATAGAGCTTTTAACAATAGACATTGTCACAAAGCTGCTTTACAGAAATCCAGATGTAGATTTATCTCTATTGATCAAGTCACAGGTGAAGACAGAAAGGAAAAGCTCCCTTAGATGACCAGAGGGAGAAAACTTGAGAAGCACCAGACTCAAAAGGGAGGTCAAACTCTTCTGGGTGATATCAGATAGATAGATCATTACTCTTCCACAACTAAGTGTGTTGAAAGGATGTTCAGTATGAGCAGATTGTGAATAACAGTAATGGGATGAGCACAGGACAGATTTTATGATTTCAGCAGCAGAATTTACACTGATCAGCCATAACCCACCACCACAAGACCTCTGAAGGTGTGCTGTGGTACCTGGCACCAGGACTTTAGCAGCAGATCCTTTAAGTGCTGTAAGTTGCGAGGTGGGGTGTCCATGGATCGGACTTGTTTGTTCAGTACATCCCACAGATGCTTGATTGGATTGAGATCTGGGGAATTTTGGAGGCAGAGTCAACACCTGGAACTCTTTATGTTCCTCAAATCGTTCCTGAACAATTTTTGCAGTGTGTCAGGATGCATTATCCTGCTGAAAGAGGCCACTGCTATTAGCGAGTACCGTTGCTATTAAGGGGTGTACATGGTCTGCAACAATGTTTAGGTAGGTGGTACATGTCAAAGTGACATCCACATGAATGTCAGGACCCAAAGTTTCTCAGCAGAACATTGCCCAGAGCGTCATACTTCCTCCACCGGCTTGCCTTCGTACCATAGTGCAGGGGTTCCCAAACTTTTCCAGGGCAAGGCCCCCCAAATGGCATTAACATTTGACCGAGGCCCCCCCTTTTGCAAGATGTCTTTAAAACACATTCAAAATACAGACTTCTGAATATATCCCCTTTTTTTATTAATAATTACATCTTTACATTACATTACATTAGGAATTGATTGTGTGTGTGTGTGTGTGTGTGTGTGTGTGTGTGTGTGTGTGTTTGTCTGAGAGTGAGAAAATCATGTATTTATTTATTTTTCATACCAAATTGTTGAGGCCACCCGGGTGCCCCCTGGCAGCCCCCACTTTGAAAACCACTGCCATAGTGCATCCTGGTGCCTTGCTCTTCTTTGGGATCGGACCAGACGGGCTTGCATTCGCGCTCCACATGCATCAGTGAGCCTTGGGTAATCTTGACCTGGTTCACCGGTTGTCCTTCCTTGGACCACTTTTGGTAAGTACTATCCACTGCATACTGGGAACACCCCACAGGACCTCCCATTTTGGAGATGCTCTGACTCACTCATCTAGCAATGACAATTTGGCCCCTGTCAAAATCGCTCAGATCCTTATGCTTTCCTGCTTGCAACACATCAACTTCGAGAACTGACTGTTCACTCGCTGCCTAATATATCCTACCCCTTGACAGGTGCCATTGTAATGAGATGATTAATGTTATTCACTTCACCTGTCAGTGGTTTCAATGTTATGGCTGATCGGTGTATGTACGACTACAGTATCCAGGCAAGATTAATCACTGAAGCAAAGCAAAAGTGCTCAATTTATTGTTTTTATACAATTCATATGTACATATTTAATGCTGCAGTGTTCAGATTATTTGTGCTGGATGCTAAGATCTGAAGTGCTATGAACATCTCTTTCTGTCTTTGTGAACACCTTCCATTGTCCTAATGATAACTTGTAACCCTAAACTCAATAATGAGAAAAGGAAATATTTAGATATTAGCTGTTAGTCTGATTATTGTGAGAACAATTGACACTATCCTAAGGATGTGTGCTTATTTTGGCCTTCACCAAAGGCTACACACACACACACCAATTGTTTGTGTTTGGTGGATAAAAATGAATGTTTGTTAATGTGTATTTCTTCATTGTCTTTGAACAATCACAACACTACTTTTCAATTCCTCTCCTCCGTCATGCAAGTTTTAAATGTATGAACATGCGCCCTCTGCTGGTGAACTCTGAAACTTGTATTACTGAAACTTGTATTTCAGAACCTACACATTTACCATCTAAATATATTACAGAACCTAACCATTCCAGCTGGCCAATGCAATGCTCCTATCTGGTCCTTCTGGTACCTCGTCTCCCTCCTCGACAATGAAGTCTGATAAACTATCAGACAATGACGTGATTAAAATATAAAAACTACATTAGTAAAGACTAATGATTTGGCCCTCTTATTGTGCCTGCTTATTAGTTATTGGTTTAATATTGGTTGTTATTATTATATTAATGTGCTGGTTCTAATATGTTCTAGTATGTTATTGTTTCTATTGTAACAGTTCATTCACAGTGACTTGTATGGCAAAGCTCCATATATACAAGTTAAAATGCGCATAATTATTAGCAGGGTGAATTTGTGCTCATTCAGATAGAATAGCTTTAGTAAGGCTGGGAACGAAAGTCAAGTGAGGAGGCCTGGGGTGCAGTCGGCGTTCCAGTTCATCCCAACGGTGTTCAGTAGGGTTGAGATCAGGGCTCTGTGCAGGACCCTCGAGTTCTTCTACACCAACCTTGTCAAAACATGTCTTTATAGACCTTGTTTTGTGCACAGAGGCATTATCATAACGAAACAGGTTTGGGCATCTTAGATCTAGTGAAGGGAAGCTGTAATGCTACAGCGTACAAAGATATTCGATACAGTGGTGTCCTTCAAACATTGTGGTAACAATTTGAAAGAGAGAGAGAGACTCACTGACTGACTGACTTGTGAATGATTGTTTTCTGCTTAGCTATGACAGTGTTGGTCATGTTAAATAGGTGTAGACCAGTGGTCACCAACCCTTTTCCTGGAGATCTACCTTCCTGAAGACTTTAGCTCCAACCATAATCGTGCCCACCTGACCATCTAATCATTAGAAGCTTTATGTAGTTCTTGATCATCTGAAACACGTGTTAGATTTTGGTTGGAGATGAAAACTGCAGAGAGGTAGATCTCAAGGAAGAGGGTTGCTGAGCACTGGTGCAGATTGTAAACAGTATTTAAAAAAATATAACCAGTCACTTCAGCACCTATAGCAAGAGCTTCAGTCACAAGAGGGCGCTCTATGATTATGGTATATACTCCCTATACCAATCTGCCTATAACTAGAGGACTCGGTTGGTTCTTTGATGGTCCATGTTCTTATACTGGCCTCCTGTCTGTGCCTGTTACTGTTTTTCTATATTGTTTATGGCAGTGCTTCTCAAAGTGGGATCCAGAGACCCTTGTGGGATTCATGAAGCCTAGACAGCCATTAAATAATGTTCATTAAATAAATCTGTACGGTGTTAAACGTAATATCCTAGGCTACAGAAATTCCGAGAACCCCTGGTCTGTGGTGTAATTCATATATGAAAACCCCAAATGTTGTGTATTTTTACAAGTAATTTCGAGGCGTCATGTAGTTTTTCATGTTTTTATTTAGTGTATTATTAATGGAATATGTTTAATTAAATGATAAATTGAGTTTTTTTTTTTTTTTTTTTTAAGCAAGTCCAAGGAGTCAAGTGATCATTTCTACTGAGGGCTTGGCTTACACAGAAAAGCTTCACATTATTGCTTTGGGTTTTTGCATAAAGCTTTTCTCAAGAGCCTACACACACACATTCTCTGGCTTAGTAAACGACCCACTCACACTGTCTCGCTCTATTAACCCCCCCCCCCCCCCACACACACACACACTCACACATACGTTTTCATTCAGTAGTCCACTTCTGAAGTTTTCCTTTGGCAGAGAGTTGCTCCGGCATAAAGATTTCCATCACATAAAAGCATATAACATCCACTCCATTACTTTAAGACTTATGTAAGTGTGTAAGCCTTTTCCAGAAGTTTGGCAGGCTTTTTATTAGAATTACTTATAAGCTCTCTGTAGCTCAACATATGACTTAATCCACGAGTTCTCCAAAGGAAATATTATGTACTCAACCGTCCATGTGTCACGTAACAGCGTGTGTGGGGTTTTTTTTGGGTTTTTTTTGGGCGTATTTTGAAGTGCAGGATGGAGAGTTGTGCCTATTTACATTCCCTGAACTGTACAGGAAAGCAGGCAGGAAGTTCCAGTCCCACTCAGGAAAAGGCAGAGAGGAACAGGGCTCAATCCAACAGGGCTCAGATACCGGCCAACGCTGTGTGCGCTGTCTGATGGTTCTCCAAGCCTGGGACATACGCCATCTCACACTGGAGCACGCTGGCCTGAGCGAACCTTTTCCCCTCCTTCAGGCTCCTTCATCGACAGACGTAAACATTCTCGTAAAGAACATAGCTAAATTATTGTGCCAGACTTTCCTTGGATTATTTAATCTCATTACTACTGGTTTAAGATGTGAACAGTTACATGTTTCAGTGTTGAATATTCATCTGACATTCGGAGAAATAAAGCTACAATTATAGGATTTCACACACCAGCAGGATACAAACATTAAATTCAAATAATGTTCAGGGCTCAGAATGCATAAAAACGACATTCAAACTTTGCACTGTCCTTAAATATATACTAGTTTTATGCACTTAATTCTGAAGTACAGTATTTGGAAAATTAAACAAGCAGTTTGCATTTTTTGAGCCCTCTGCTGGCTGTGGAGAGAATTACAACTGTAATAAAAACACTAACAAGCCTTCCCATCCCTCTGTTGAAACTTTCTGACTTTTTAGGGATATGACCTAGCATTTCTGCTTCAGCTGGGGGTGGAGTTTCCGGGCTAGGAAAATGAAGAAACTAGCCAGATTTATTTTCGTTTTGTATGGTATTTTTTAAAAGAATGGATATTATAGGCAGTTAAATATGACCAACTCCACTTTTACAATAGACACAAATAGATCAAAAGTCCTTAAAGTTGAATTAGGAGTTAGTCAGAATCACTGATCTGCTAAACACAAAGTACATCTGCATTTCTGAGCACCTCTGATAGGATCTTGAGGTCAAATCACAAACCTGAAGCAGTTCTCCAAACCCAGATTCTGAGATAAACTCGGTTAGGTTTCTGTTAGTAAAGCACCAAATTGTGATGTGTTTGCAATTTTCATCAATCTAAATCTGATCTCTGTCAAGCTATACAGCCTGTACACAAAAACAAGCACATGTGTCAGCTATTGTAGTAGTAGTAGTAGTAGTAATAATAATAATAATAATAAGTGGTTAGTATGTTTACCTTGCACCTCCAGGGTTGGTAGTTTGAATCCTCTGCCCTTTTTGCACGGAGTTTGCATATTCTCCACATGCTTCTGGGGTTTCCTCAAGGTACTTCAGTTTCTCCACTATGACCCTGTGTAGGTGAAGTGATAATGGATGGATGTATAGTAATAATAATAATAACAACAACAATTGTGCATCATTTGCTTGGAATACATTTTCTTATGTTGCTATGAGACACATAAGACATGTCAAGTGCAACATGAACAAGCCAAAAAATAAATGGATTCCCAAAACCTCCCATTTGTCCTTTAGAAAATGGTTCAATCTAGAATGCTCAACGATTCTTTGGTTCATTTTCAGGGAAACCCTTTAGGTTTCCATATAGAACCCTCCAGAAGAGTTGTAGTTTTTATTTCACCGAGGCTTCCATGTAGCTGGGGACTACCACAAGACCCTTCTGGTAGTTTATGTAATGAGAGTCGGTTGGTACAGTGGTGTTGCCGCATCACATCTCAGTGGTTTGACCCTTAGACCAGGTTTACGTCTGTAGAGTTTCACATGTTCTTCCTGTGTCTGCATGGGCGTTCTCTGGGCTCTCTGGTTTCCTCCCACCTCTCCAAAACATTCCGATAGGTAAATTGGATATGCATGGTGCCCAGTGATGGACTGGTGTCCCATTCACCTCACACTCCCTGTTCCTGGGATAGGATTCCCCAGATTCGCTGCGACCTTGACCATCATCAAGTGTTTACTGAAGAATCTTATGAGGGTTACACGTTCTCTGCATCCTCTTCATAGACAGTTTTTTCATAGACAGAGTGTCTGGAGGCTGCTCGAGCGCCCTTTTCCCAACCACGTTCCTCCTTATGAGTTCTATATAGTTCAAACAGTTGATTTAATTAATTGCATCTTTAAGAATAATAATGGCAGACTCCATATGACATCACTCGCCCAATCCGAATCCGTATAGATTTGCATATACTACCTGTAGTAATGATTGGTCCTGGCTCCATTTGTACTTCAAGTATTTCAAGTCAAGTGGGTTTTTATTGTACGTCCTCTAAATAGCTTGAATACATTGGGACGTTTCTTCAGGACCATGGTGCAACACGGAACAGTACGCAAGACTACATAAAGTGCAATACACAGGAGTGTGAGATGAATGCAGAACAATAAATTCACAGAACATGTACTGTAAACTGTAAGCTATTGTGTAATGTAGCAGCACAAGTATTGGAGCAATATTCACAGCAAAAACGAGTTCCGTAATATAAAGTGACTGATGTAGCTATGTAAAGTGCAGTGTGCAGTGGTACTGAGTCTTACTGGGTTAGTGCGTGTGCAGTGGTACTGAGTCTTACTGGGTTTGTGCGTGTGCAGTGGTACTGGAGTCTTACTGGGTTTGTGCGTGTGCAGTGGTACTGGAGTCTTACTGGGTTTGTGCGTGTGCTGTGGTACTGGAGTCTTACAGGATTAGTGCGTGTGCAGTGGTACTGAGTCTTACAGGGTTTGTGTGTGTGCAGTGGTACTGAGGTATGACATACTGAGTATGTCAGAGATGTTAAATGACCACTCACAGTATAGTGTGAGCATGTGCGTGTTCTTTATCTGTCAGTAACCTCGTCAGACTCCCTGATCATGGGACTCTGAAGTTAACGGAAAAAAAAAAACCCAACAAACTGGCAGGTTGCAGTCAGAGAACCGCACGACTTCCTCTGTCTCCTCCACAGAGCTGAAATACTCGGCCTGTTGCATCAGTCCCCTCTGTTCTCGCTCTGCACTCTCATTATCGTCATCGAGATCTCACCTCATCACATTATAGCATTCAGACACATGAATAAGTGTTTCTCTAAATATCCATAACATCATCCTGTGGGTGTGCTGCCTTTCACCCTGAATTCATTACACATAAACACAACACCGGATATTTTCAGGTTCATATCTCATCCTGTGGAAATTTTTTATTTATTTTTTCATTATTATTATTATTTTATTTTTTATTATCACAGTGACTACTTGGTGAAGCATGAAGTATTCCGACAGAAGAAAAATGGTCCCACTGCTAATCTACAAATGAATTTCACTCTGCAAAATGTTTCAACAGTAATAGTACAGTAATGCGAGTGTAAAGTAATCGCCGGCAGTTGGAGCCCATGTGGATGACCTAAAGTGACAGGAATGTTCACAGCTGGACTTTCGTGGTATTCGAATCACAGGAAAGACGCTGGAGCGCTGTACGGTGTTTTGGAGCTCTCTGCGCTGTGACTATTTCTTCCCTTGGAGCAAGCAAGATAGATCTGCTGGAAAACCCTGATGAGTCAACATCCTGACCTGCATTGAAAAAAGACACAGCACAGATCAGCGACGTCGAAGAACCAAGCTGTTCAAATACACACACACACACACACACACACGCACACACGCAATGCTGTTCCACTTTCTCTGATGTTTCTGGAAAACACCGAAAATCACTGGTAATAAATTCTGTCTGAATTTATACTGTATACATCCTGGAAGTACATGAGAATGATTTTAGATGGTAAAGATGTAGATATAGTGGTGTAAGATATAGACTCTTACACCACTATTGAGTTCTCTGTTCTGATTGGTCGGAAGGTGTTGATTAATTTTCTATACCAGCACACCTGGCAATAACGCCAGCAGTTTTTCAGCTCAGGTTTATATTCATGCACTTGTTCTAATACTTTATTGTTTCCGTGCTAACATTTCAGATACAGAGACTTGTATGGCGGAAGCTTCATGTAATCTAAGACAATTAAGACAGTTGTTGTTGTCGTAACAACATATTAGCTGGAATTTAACAAAGAAAAGCGTAATTGTTCCGATTGGTTCAAGCTACCAGGAACTCGTATAATCACTGGACAGTTGAAGACTGGAAAAAGACTAGGTGATTATTTATTTATTTATTTATTTATTTATTTATTTATCTTCAACTGTCCAGTTTGGGTGAGTCTGTACCCATGATAGCTTCAGATTCCTGTTCTTGGCTGACAGGAGTAGAACCTGATGTGATGTTGTCTTCAGCTGTTGTAGCCCGTCTACCCCAAGGTTTGATCTTTTGTGGTCTGCACTTATATAGCGCTTTTTTAACCTTACCGGTTCCAAAAGCGCTTTACACTGGTTCTCATTCACCCATTCACACACACTCACACACCAACGGTAGCAGAGCTGCCACGCAAGGCGCTAACTTGCCAGCGGGAGCAACTTGGAGTTCAGTGTCTTGCCCAAGGACACTTCGGCATGTGGAGTCACGTGGGTCATCATCACGATTAGTGGACCACCCGCTCTACCACCCGAATCACAGCCGCACAGCCGTTTTGTGTACGCTGAGGGAGTATTTCTTTAATGCTGTGTAACAGGAAGCTCACGAGTTCACACTTTTTGCCCCTTTAACCCATTTAAGATAATCAGGGTAAATGTTGTCACACACTATTATCTATTAAATGAGTTCTTTTAAGAGCTTTCTTTTGCCTGTGATGTGATTGACTGGCCAGACCATGTCTCTTGAAGCAAGATATATCTTATGAACTGTCTTCAATGGAAAAGGGACAAAGCTGAGCGACTCGGTTCCAGTTTTGGGGGCGGTGCTAATTTCCGGGACAGAATTTTTGTTTCTTTTTAATATTACACACTGCATCTGTCAGTGTTGTTTCTATAAATAGTGCAAAAGGAATGGTTTCTCTTTTCAGGCTTCCTGTATGAGAGAGAGAGAGAGAGAGAGAGAGAGAGAGAGAGAGAGCCAGTCTGTTCGACGTTGGCCTCTTCCTGTCCTTCTGAAAGGCCATAAAACATAATGAGGAACTCTAATCCATCCTCTAGGTAACCCATGAACAAACCTCAACGGCACGCATACAAACCTATTTTCCACAGCCGGCCCTCTGGTTATTATTTAACCTCGCAGCGATGCTCACGTAGAGTTTATAACGTGGAAACAGATTTCAAGCGGTTTATTGATGATTATCGTATCATCTTCTACGCAGACGCCCGCAAACGCATTAACATCAGTCACGGGATGGGGAGTGTAGACCGAGATTAGAACGCCAAGGAGATGGTTTCCATTTAAAGCCTGAGGTCCGTGCTGATAACCCTTTATCAGAGCTCCATTCAGACAGCAAACATCATAAAGCGCTGAAAAAGAGGAACCAGTTCTCCAACTGAAACCCTGAGCGGAAGCACGTTTCGATAGCCTGCTGTTCATATGCACACAAGTGCACAATCATCTCCTGTTCCAGACATCTGTGTGTGTGTGTGTGTGTGTGTGTGTGAAGTCCTTGCTAAAACCATGCAGTGATGGATCTTGACGTATCTCTTTGGGCACACTTCCCTGATTCCTTAACGTGATCGTGGGTGTTTTTGAGGCTAATTTTGAGAGAAAGAGTGCTAATAGTTTCTCCATGACGGCAGATTTGAGGTCAGCAGCTGTGCGTTCTACTCAAGCGCTTTAACCCTGACCATCACAAGGGGACACGTTGCAAAATCTATCAGCAGGGAGCACAGCACCTGTTTCTCTCTGAGACATGGACATGTGTGGGTGTGTGAACTATAGTTTCAAGCAACTGCCGCTACTTTTTTAGGCCTCGCTAGATTATGGACACCAAAAGCGATCACATTTATCTTCCAGTCTTTAAGACTTTGAATTGACCTGCACGGGCTGCGGCATTAGTATGATTTTAGTGTAATTATTTCAGCCTGAGCGCATACATACATTAACCACAGAGGGAAAGGCTTTAAAGAATCTGACTCTTTTCTGCTGTAAGCATGGGAAGGAGGACACTTGCAGAACCACACAAGTGTTCTTCCTTTTGTGTTTTTCTTCTGCTTAATCAGGCATTATAATATCTGGGTGAACCAGTCTGCTTGGAGTTTGTATTCTGTAGCTGATCTGATGTGGGAAGCAACAAAATTGCTTTGTTACTCTGCTTAAGTCGGTTTTGAGCTATCTGTACTTGTGTTTTCAGGACGGATCCATGTTTATACATTAGCATTTCATTTACAATTGAGGCATGTTATAAGCTAATGTCACCTTCTACCTCATCTTTTTCTTAAAAAAAAAAAAACCCCAAAAACCATAGTTATATTAATAATTAATTGAGAGTGTGAATCCATTTTCAATGTTTTTTCTACCTAGGTCTTATCATAAGCTTCAGTTACACATCTTTAGTCCTAAACATCCCCCCACTCCCTACTCCCAATTCCATACAAAGTGCATTATTCAGTCCGTACAGGATTACATGGAGTTTTTTTTTGTGATTGTTGTGGCAAAAAACGCTTGATTTTGCTGTGGCTTTTTTTTTTCTCCTCACGATTTGTGATTCAACTTGCGGAGTTTTTTTGTGCTTTTTTTTGTGTACTTGAATTGGCAAAATTGTACTCGCACGAAATTGTTTTCCAAGCTCTTTCGCAGTGATGTTTGATAACTAAGACCTTTTAGCTGTACCCATGTTCGACGCACATGAATCGAAGAGGGCTTAGGCTGAATGCGTGTTGTGACGATGTCACATGACGTGTCTTGGCCCAAATCTGTGGAAAATAAAATCTGCTGTAATTTTTTGAAACATTGTAAACTCCTCCGAATATTGAGGAGTTTGCTTTATTTTGCTTTCATTTCTGTGATGGAAAATCTCAAAATCCTGGAGGGACTGACCGATCTCTTAGGCTACAGTATACTGTGTATACTCTACCGTAGTGCAGTGCATGTGCTAAATATTCTATATTAAGCTTTCAGACTATTAAAAAAACTGTATACTATAAAGATAATCTCTATTAAAAAGTACGTAATATAATAAATAATTAATTCCATTTAATTTGGAGGCTAAAAATAGGTAGCTAATACATAAAATCAGCTATGCCTGTGTTCATAGTAAATATATCCATCCATTTTCTATACCGTTTATCCCAGGGAGCATCGGGCACAGGGCGGGGTACACCCTGGACAGGGTGCCAATCCATCACAGGGCACAATCACACACCTATTCATACACTACGGACACTTTGGACATGCCAATCAGCCTACCATGCATGTCTTTGGACATGGGGGAGGAAACCGGAGTACCCGGAGGAAACCCCCGCAGCACGGGGAGAACACGCAAACTCCGCACACACAGCGCAGAGGCACAGAATCGAACCCCCGACCCTGGAGGTGTGAGTTGAACGTGCTAACCACGTAGTAATTATATATGTAATAAAAATGACTAGCTTGGGGCAGTATTAAGAAACATACATTCAAACACTCCTATTTAGTAGAGGTTTTCAGCATTATGGACTAAATGATCAAATTATACATCCACTAAACTGGCTAAAAACTTGAACTTAACTTTAAATAACAACCGTTAATCTTCTACACATGCTGATCTGGATTAAGAGCAATCCAGTCAGAGAGGCTATGCTAGGTGTCATATCTCTTACAGACATGATACCAACACGACTGTCATCTGCACACTAACAACCTGTTAATGAAGGCCTCTGTTTACTCACCTGCTGTAGAGAGGATTCAGTCTCTAAAGTGAGTAGCGGTGAATAGAATAACATGAATATAGTGAATGAATAGAATGGATATTGTTCCTTTATTAGGTCCGCAGGCATAAAGGGAGAGGAGAACGGGAGGGGATGTGTTGTTCAGATGGAAACATCCACCTCTGTATGACCTGTAAGGTTCATGAAAAGTCAACATTTGCATGCCGTCTGGATTGGTTGTGTTTTCTGTGTTACACTGATGTCTGCCAGAAACCTTGTCCAATTTACATGGAGCATTACTTCATTGGCGCCAGTCAATCCACATGCATGTATACAATTATAAGAAGGCATTATTGCTGTGGTGCATGTCTTCTCAAATATTACATCTAGAAGTTCTGAGCTTCATCATCCATCCATTTTAACTACTGCTTATCCTACACAGGGTCACGGGAGAGTCTGGAGTATTCCAGGGAACTTGCAGAACAAGGCGGAGGATGCCCTGGACGGGGTGCCAAAACATCACAGGGTACAGTCTCACATACACACCCCGGACAGTCTGGAAAGAATCACTGGGAAGGAAACCCCAGAAGCACGGGGAGAACATGCAAGCTCCGCACACACCAGGCAGAGGCAGAATTCGAACCCCCAACCCCAGAGGTGCGAAGCAAACGTGCTAACCGCCATGCCCCCCTTGAGTTTTTCATTATTTAGCTAATACTTTTTACCTGCCTGAAACCAACCGACTTAAAATACCTCACTTTACCGAATATATAGACCACACTACAGGGTATTCATGACAGAAGGCCAATCCAAGACATAAAATGTGTAAATCTGACATGTCTCACTTTGTCGACATTTTTAAAGGATTTTATTAAATAACCTTAATGTTAAGCGTGGGCCAGGCGGCGCTCATCTGTTTTATTACTGTTTATCACGTTTAACAAAAGCGAGGACGAATCATTCTAAGAAAAGTGCCGAGCATTTGCTGGTTTTTCTCGAGGCCCCGACAGGTGCCGAGCTCAGATTTAAACTCGTAACATTTTCGTTAACAGCACGCAACGTAAACTGCTGAGCTATCACTACAGTATATTAATTGTATATTAATTTCTTCAAGTGGCTGCGTAGTACAATTGGAAAAAGGCACAAAAAGCAGTGGTTTGAGTTCATACATTGTGGTGAACTGAGTTCCAAACTACACGTTGCAAGCTCTGGTCCAAATATCACGTCATCGCTTGTATCGTTGCCCACGGGGGTGGTTGTTCTGCCGATTTCTGTTTTTAGTTTTGTTTGCTAAATGGGGAAAACTTGCAGAGGGGCCACATGGTTGTCCAGATGTACAACACAGCCTCTTTCAGTACTGTCAGTGCTGTTCTTGTTTATTTGTTCTCTATTTGATATGTTTGGCAATGATCGTTTTTTAAAACTCTGGTATTTTGTTAGTTGAAGAGTAGAACCATCGTTATCAAGTAGATGGCTCAGTACACTGAAGTCATTGCCACCAAAAACCAAAGACTTTTGGCTTAATTTCCATAATTATAATCCAATGCTAACTCTCATTTCAAAGTAGCCCTCGACTGTATCTACTAACATAACGTTTCCCATCAGCCACCTAGCTTTCAGGCTGGAGTGAAAAAATGGTTGGTGCCAAATAAATCCTCTAATTGCACTCACAAAGATACCTCTGATACCAAAACAAGGAGTTTATTATGTCTGCAGGGTGACTTTTTTTTTTTCCTGTTTCCACTTTACACTCTTTGATCTTCCTATCGTTTCCCACAATAAGCCCGGGAGCTATTAGCCGTAAGCACGTGGTCTCTGACTTACACTGGCACCAGAGGAACTAATCTAATCTGTCAGAGCTCGAGTCTATACCTACATGAGTGCTCATCAAACGCTACAGTAAAGACCGTGAGTTAGAGGAGCAGATTTCCAAACTTCCCCAGACTTTCTGACAGGATGCAGGAGGTCTTAAATTAACAATTGAATATAAACAAGCATTTATTTAACTAATTTGAGTGCTGGATGTGGAGATTTCATTACATTTTGCCAGCCTAATGGTGATGAGGTCAAAGCTGGACATTAGGTCTGATCTACAGGAACGCAACAAGTCTGGTCCTTTCAAACATTTGACCTTGCTGTGACCTTGACCCTGTTTGGATCAATTCCAAAATCTAATCAGTTTATCCGATGGTTACCGTGATAATGCTATAGTAATTATACAAACATTCAACCATTCATTCTTGACACATCGCACCAACAAGATTCTCAGGCAGATGCACCAATGGATGGCTGGATGGATGGATGGATGGACGGGTGGACCTAAAATATAACGCCTCCAGATTCTTCCTGATAGATTTTGGAACGTGGCTGTTTGCCCATTCAGCCACAAGAGCATTAGTGAGGCCAGGTGCTCATGTTGGGCAAGAATTCATCTAAAAGGTGTTCAGTGGGGTTGAGGTCAGAGTTCTGTACAGGACACTCAGGCTCTTCCACTCCAACTTGAGCAAACCATGTCTTCATGGAGCTCACTTTGTGCACTGCTGGAACAGGTTTGGGCCCCTTAGTTCCATCCATCCATCCATTTTCCATACTGCATATCCTACACAGCATCATGGGGGAAGCCTGAAGTCTATTCCAGGGAAATCAGGGGACAAGGCGAGGGACACCCTGGACGGAGTGGTAACCCATCGCTGGGCAAAATAGCACATCCATGCAATACAGAAAGTGCCAGTCAACCTACAACACATATCATTGGACTGTGGGAGGATATCGGAGTACCCGGAGGAAAACCCCCAAAGCACGGGGAGAACTTGCAAGCTCTGCACACACAGGGTGGAGGCGGGATTTGAACCCCCAACGAGAGAGGTGTGATGCAAATGTGCTAACCACTAAGTCACCATGCCCCCTCTTATTTCCAGTTAAGGAAAATCTTAATGCTAAAGCATACAGTTGTGGGCTTCCAACTTTGAGGTAGCAGTTTGGGGAAGAACCACATATGGGTGTGATGGTCAGGTGTCCACATTCTTTTTCCATATAGTGTATATGTAAGCCATTTAAAACCAAAACATTGTTTAAAGGAGAAAAAAAATATTTGAAGTTGAAAGTTTTATGGCTTAATATTTAAAGATGAAACCTGATCATTCCAAGGTGTCAATGTAGCGTCCGTACACATTCTCTTACTGGCTCTCTCCACTTACTGTTGTTAGTTTTATTGTAATTATTGTTTACTGTGGTTGTTCATGTTATTGTTTCTGTGCTCGATTGCTGTCACTGTGTCTGAATTTCGTTCAGTTAGGTTGTCATTATTGTTCTTAATTCACTCCCTCTATATTATTATTATTAGTATTATTATTATTATAATCATTATAACCAAGTGTGCCTGGTTCTGGAAAGAACAGTTGGCACGTCTCTTTTTAAACTTGTAAAAATTGACAATGTGTTGCATTTCCTGTCCCTTCACCACATCCTTTCTGCACACGTGGCCCACATATCTGCCTCCGTTATCCTCCCTCTATCTGCCTTTCTCTCTCTTTGTCTGTCATTCGCTGTCTATCCGCCTCTCTCACTTGCTTTCTGTCTGTATCCTGATCTTTGTCTGTCTGCCTGTCTGTCTGTCTCTCTCTCTCTCTCTCTCTCTCTCTCTCTCTCTCTCAGTCTGTCTCATTTTACATAATGGTTGACGTCACACCGAGAGGCCACATAACTTCTAAGGAAACAGAATCCTAAGTCCAATTTGCTATAAAATCCCCTCTCCCTTCAGTCCAATTTAGCAACTATCCCTAATTAAGTCTCTGTATTATTGCTTAACTGACACTCCGAGTCCCTGATAACTGTGGCCCATTTGTAGCCAGGTTGCCATTTTGACTCCACCAATCTCACAAACATTGTGATGACGAAAAGACCCATGTCAAGCATCAGAGTGAAGGAAGCAATATCACCCACGCTTCCGGTGAGGGTCGTATGCCACACGTGCTGATCTCAAAGCACTTTTCTCTGCTCTGAGCCTTGGTGTTGATCAGAAGAGAACGTGTAATGCTGATCCTGAATCGGTGTAAAAAAGTCTGTTTGCACCCACGAGCTCAGACGAAAGAGGAAAAGTGTGTGTAGGCATGTGGTGGAGGCGTGTTGCAATAGTTGCCCCAATGGTACAATATACAATGTTCAGTATGTATAGCTTTGTGGTTTGTCTGTGGTGAACAGAACATTTCCGACTCTCTCCTATTTCTCTCTCTCTCTTTTTTTTTAATCGAAAAAGATGGAACAGATTGCCGCATGTGGTCATCTGTGGGTTGGTAACTGAAGGACCCAGACATTTTCCTCAGGAAAAGGAAATGTCAGATGTATTGATTCGAACATATTACGAAATCAGTCGTCTGGTGAGGTTTTGTATATGTTTGTGCCCCCTTCAGCACTATAAGCCTTATAAAGAGTCTTTGCATCGGTTACATCAGGATGTTGGTATAACACCACAATGAACAAGTGAACCGTCTTCAATTCAAACACCCTTGTGTTTGTAGAAGCGAGAATGGTGTTTCCAAAACAATGCAACAACAATGACGAGGAACTGAAACCACATAAGCTACATTTCTTTGACCTTTCATACACTTGCACGCACATATCAGCACTGATAATCCCAACTGGAATAAATGTGAATCTACCTCTATATCTGAGTTTATATATATATACATACATAATAGTCATGTGGTTTCATTCTTACTCTTAAGTCTATGGCATGTTTGATGATGGAAGCAAACTCTGTGGCAACTTTATGAGCTACTTTTACATAGAGGTTCAATTCAATTCAATTTTATTTGTATAGCGCTTTTTACAATAGACATTGTCTCAAAGCAGCTTTACAGAAATATCAACACGGTATACAGATATTAAAGGTGTGAATTTATCCCAACTGAGCAAGCCACTGAGTGGCGACGGTGGCAAGGAAAAACTCCCTAAGATGTTTTAAGAGGAAGAAACCTTGAGAGGAACCCGACTCAGAAGGGAACCCGTCCTCATCTGGGTAACAACAGATAGTGTGAAAAAGTTCATTATGGATTTCTATGAAGTCTGTATGAAGTCTGTATGGCCTTAGGAGCATCCGTAGTCCCAGCAGTCTGGAATTAGAGAAGATTTGAGCTCCATTCAGAGGCAGAAAGGATCTGGATCTCTAGTATCTCCATAAATTCGTGTGGGGCTCGGCGAAAGGAGAGAGGGAGAAAAAAGATTATTATGACTGCGAAGTAGTAGAACAGAATCTAGTCAGGGTAGGCTTGAGTAAACAAATACGTTTTAAGCCTAGACTTAAACACTGAGACTGTGTCTGAGTCCCGAACACTAATAGGAAGACTGTTCCATAACTGTGGGGCTCTATAAGCGAAGGCTCTTCCCCCTGCTGTAGCCTTCACTATTCGAGGTACCGTCAAATAGCCTGCATCTTTTGATCTAAGTAGGCGTGGCGGATCATAGAAAACCAAAAGGTCGCTTAGATATTGTGGCGCGAGACCGTTTAGTGCTTTATAGGTTAATAAAAGTATTTTATAGTTAATGCGAGATTTTACTGGGAGCCAATGCAGTACTGATAATATTGGTGTGATATGGTCGTATCTTCTAGTTCTAGTTAGGACTCTAGCAGCTGCATTCTGGACTAACTGGAGCAAGTACTAACTAAGTAAGGACTAACTGGTTCAGGTAGAAGAGTAGATCATGATTCACATGGACAAAGATCTTAGAGCTTAGTCTCTGACTGAACACCTACAAGGTCGAGTAACAAGCTAATCATTCAATTTCCAGCAACGATGTGCTGAGAATAATCCACTACCATGGGTGGACAGCTCATAAATTCGTTAGCTCAACGCTTTGGTTGTGGAAATGTACTTGATGAGGCTAACTTATTAATTAATTTTTTTAAAGTTAGCTAATATAAAGTAATGTAATATAAATTCCCGCATATTAGCTGACTGGGCCATAGTCATTATCCTGTTTTAAGAAGGTGGCTGAGATACATAGTGAGTATGTACATATTACATATACTGAGTAATATTAGTAGTACTGTTAATAAATATTAATTGACTATGGGTTTACAAGTCCTAAATTGTAAATCTGGGAAAACAGGGTTACCATGGTTAACGCTTTGGGTTGTAGAAAATTCGTAATGCCCAAAAGTTTGGGAAGGCCTTAAATTCCTTAAGAAGACGAGAAGCCGACTCTAAAGCCAGCCTATTGTCTTCTGAGTGACACCGGATCATAATCGTTAGTGTCTGGTTAGAGTGATTGTGTTATATACAATCACTAGTTATACATCCTGTGTGACAAATACACCACGAATTTCCTACATGTTGTTGAGTGATTAGATATCATTATTATTAATTCATTGCTATTGTCCTGGCAGGGTTCTCCTGTGGATTTCCAGTTGAATCGACCTTCCTTGCGTAACCTCTCCTTTTCAGCGGCTGCCAGAAAACGCAGGTAAAAAACACAAACACAAACGTTAGGAAGTCCACTACAATAGAGGCCTTATGTTGGAAAGTTGTGCTCGTTGCAGTACACGCACAAGTGCGTAATTAGGAACACACTCTCGCACAGAGCATGTTTGTGCACAAGTGGGAGGAGGCTCGGGGATCAACCAGGCTTTTTTACCAGCTCCAGGGAGTTGTTGGATTTCCTCCTTATATTCGCCTGCCACTGATTGTGATCCAAGGACAAAAGTCTTTGTGTCAAATGGACAGAATAAAGCAGCGCTTTTCTTTTCTTTTTTTTCTTTTTTTTTTTTGCAGCATGGGGTTGGTTTCCTTTTATCCTCTTAAAAATGTGTTTAACCAGAAATTAATTTGGAAATATGCCCAAAGAAGAAAAAACAATCAAGCATTGTCAGTGTAATTAAATTGATGTGTGTCATGATGGTGCATTTTTGGGTGGATACCAAGATGCAGTAGAAGCAGTGATGGTATTACATGCTAATAAAAGGAGAAAATTCATGTAGTCTTACTGCAGTAAACCTCCAGCTGTCATCTTTCAGCTGTAATTTTGGTATAACTGGCAAGTAGCTTTTCAACAGAAATGGGAGGGAAAATGCACAATTCTGATTGGTTAATCCTGTTTTTCGCCATAGAAGCCAGCAGCCAATCAAATGTTATTAAACAAACTAAGGGATGCATTCCTTTGACGTACGAGGTGGTTAAATACAGAGAAATCGTAATGATGCCTTTGTTTCCCTCTTATGAACATAATTATAGCTCAATTTCTGTGCAAATCAGTCTTATTTGACACGCTGTAAGTGTATGTTAAACAAGCGCTCAAATAAACGTTTGGACCGGTGATAAAATATTTCAAACCTGAAATCCCCTTCTTAGCTACTTCTCTGGCTTATAGCACTTTATCAGTCACATGACTTGATTTGCTGTTGTTTTCCAGGTGTCACAGTCATGTGAGGAACCACACAGACGCCAACACAAACAAACTCATACATCCATGTTACCATACCAGTTACTATAAATAAGTATTATAAGCAGTCACACCTACACCACATTCCTAATAAAACCACCCCCTCCCTTCCTACTAGCAGTGCTAAGTATTCTGTAGAAACTCTCTGCCCATCATTCATCCGTGCCTCTCACGTTCGCTCGTTACGTATTCAGGCCTTTTAAGGGACCCTAATCACTCCGAATGCTTGTAATCGTAATCGCTGACGTCAACCACCAATTTACACCCCTTTATCTGTCACTAGTAAACAATAGTCCAAACGGCCATCCAAACAGCGTCATGATCCAATTGGCACCGGTTGTGGGAGGACACAAAGCCTGAGAAAGAAAAGAGAGAAAAGAGTCGAGTGGGAGGGGGATTACACGACCTCCCAGGTCAGACGAGACACTGAGGTGAAAGCCTTTCTACCAAAAACCCTTGAATACTCTCAAAGCTCCATGGCAATGTGTTATTCGTGAGCTCACAGAGGCCAAGGTTCAGCTGTGGCCTAGAGATAGAGAATAGCGCAGGAATTTCGGGGTCACTCTTTTTTTTTTCTCTCGCACATTCCAATACGTTTTATCCACAGCGATTCAATGAACAGTAGCTTTAAACAGCCAGAAGCGCTTACTCAAGGACACTAGAACAAGGTCCAGTTTGAACCCTGAACCAAAACAATGCAATCAACCTTTTCTCCTCATCACACACACAGTGAATTTGCGAACTATGTCAGGTTCTGTCGTTGATGTAAGTAGCACTGTACGTCAATAATGCGACATCTCTGTGAGGGCTGGTCGTGATATTAAGCCAACAGAGAGAAAAAAATTCGAACTACGTTGTATCAGAAACTCATTAATATTATAACCTTCGAGCATGGGGGTCTCATCATAGGGATGAAACTGTTACACACGCACTCATAAGGACATATAGGCGTCTATTTTTGTGGCCACAAGCTACAGGACCATGAAAGTTCAAAACCACTTGCTGTACTGGACAATTGGTGCTTATTCTGTTGTTACACCAGTATTGTATTTTTCACTGCTTTCAGTGATGACATGTTGTGGGTGTGTCAGTGAAGAGGGCTGGACTAAATCGGATATCAAATCTAGGAGGCATTTCACGTTGTGTAATCATCTGACACTACTGGCACTAGGCTACAGTCTGGGCTAGAAAGAAATCAGCCCAGGCCTTGCTTCTTTTTAAGATGTATTTGTTCCTAACCATCATTCTTGCATCTAAAAAAAAAAGTTCAAAATGTGTCTAGACAATGTTGATTCAACAAATATGACCTTTTATTTTTTTCTTCTTGGAGGAGATATGTTTACACCGGCCAGCCCTGTTTCAATTAGTCTTAGTCTTGAGACACTTCAGCCACACCTCACGGAGTCTGATATCTTTTGTACACTTTTCTGGCCACAAGCTTCAGGATCATGCAAGTTCAAAACCATTTGCTATATTCACTTCCATACATCGTTTTCCCCAACACTGTTGTCGAAGTAGCTACGGAATTGAGAAACATCCACATCACTTCTTTAGAAGTAATGAGAATTTTATTAAAAAATATAATGGTTGAATAATGGTTGGGTGTTTGCAGTAGACACTTATTAGCAACGTTTAGTAACAAGTCATGTCTAGCTTGAAGTCTGGTTAGCGATACCTACTACACCCAACCCTAAACCTAGTACTTAAAATGTAAATATATATTTATATATATTTTGACTCACATTGACTCAAAGTTTTTAAGGCGAATGTCCTCATAATCTCAAAATTCTCTTGGTACTACTATTCTAATCTTCATAAAGAACTAAAAACACACTAAAATAATAATAATAATAATAATTCATAACCGTCACTAAAGTGTTGTCTTGGGTGTGTTTTTTCCTAGAAATACTCTCTCCAAAATCTTTATTTATACAATAAACGTAATGATGTCACTAGCAGCTTTAATGAACAAGTCATTTCAGGAAATCTGAAAAAATAGCATGGATGCAAACTGAAATATAAATAAATAATTAAATAAAAACACCCAACAAATGGCTCCTGTAGGAGGTGTGAAGTGAGGACATGCAAGACAGAACTGATATCACACATTTATTTTGAGGGTTGTTTTTTTTTTTTTCCAGAGTAGAAAAGACATGGATGAATACAATATATGCCAAAAATAAAGACACTTAAAAAAAAAAAAGGCCCTTAAATCACAGAATTAAAAAAACACAACAGAAAGCCCTTCATTTTGTATATATAAAAAAAACAAAAAAACAAGTGAAAATAAATAAATAAATTATTTTTTTTTTTAAATTATATACAGTACGACTGCTCACTGACTGCACATGATTGTCAGGTTTTTAACAGCACAGAGTAACGTGGAGTGCTGAAAATAAGCAGACACTTAACACATTGTGGTTGCTTTGGTTTTGTACACTGGGAGTTTTGGTCCCTATGACTTAAGTTTTGGTCTTTGAATCTTTGCGTGTATAAATGACTAAAGGATACGCCCCTGGTTCTTCGTGACGTCTGTTTGAAAACGTCATTCAAAATGGTGCGTTTGCGACGGTATAAATACTAACAGGAACTGAACAAAAGGCAACTTCAGTATAGTTTCAGAACACAGTTTTTCAACATTTCACATTTAACAAAGGGGATCTAGTGAAAAAAAAAAGTCTGTTTTGTAGTAGTTATACTGTAAGCACTAAGTGTTTTCTAATAACTGAAGATGGATAAATGTTCCCATTAGAAATGACATACCCCATTAAGATTGTTTTATATAGACTCATTTTTGCTTGTTCATCTTATAAAGAGTTGGTGTCTTATAAGTTTTATGATTCGAAGGCATGTTCCTGGTGTTTAGATTGCAGTTTTTGGCTTTGTGCGAGTCTTTTTATTTATTTTTTTCTCCTTCACAGTTTGCTCTCCTCCTCCTCTAGAGCTCGGTTCAGACCCGGGATGTATTTGAGCAGCCTGCGTCTGATGCTTGTGCGTTTGGGTTTCCTCTGCAGCGAGTTGAACGCGCCACACTGCTGCTGCTTTTCTCCACCAGGCACCGAGGACGACGATGATGCCGACGACGACGAGCCCCTCAGGTAGCTGCGTGTGCTGGCGCTGCGGCTCAGCGATGTCTTGGCCGAGGCAAAGAACTCGCTGGTGGGCCGGAGCAGACGGTTACGTGTCCGCTGTGGCCTTTCCTCGAGGGTAACGGAGCCGTCACTGGTGTCATCGCCGTCTCCTTTGATGTTATTGGGCTGGTAGAGGCACGTGTGGTAGAGCGGGTCATCCTCGCTCAGGTGGCTCGCGCTGCTGTTGGTGCTGCCTGTGCAGCGGAGGGAGTGGGAGGTCAGGGGGCTCGGAGCACCCAGACTTCCGTATACACCGGCCGACTCTAGAGACTCGTACACGGCCACGTCGCTCATCACGATGCCTGTGAGCAGAGACAAAATATGTCAGGAAGAAAAAAACAAAAAAAACACAACAACTCTGGTCTTACCAAACAAACTCTTACTATTAAAATGGTTTAAACAGGCTAAAGAGAATTATTGCATATTACTGTATCTATTGGGCGTCCTTATGTAAAAGTTCAGTGCAAAAGTTTGCATCATCTATGGTTTCGGGGGGGGGGGGGGAGAGGGGGGACGACGACTGGGTAATCGGGGTTTTAAAATGCTCGAACTTTCATTCAATTGTTGAAATATATGCAAAAGAGAAATACTTCAGTTCAGTCTCAAAAGCCTGCAGTATTGAGAACTATGAACTTTTCCTATTGCCTTTTTTGAATGTTCTGCATTTTGCACTCAATCATTTAAAAAATGTGTTTTTCCTTCACTCTTAATATCGCCTCCTCAAGCTTACAAAACGTTTTATTAGTCCACGGTTTTTTTCAAATTGTCTCGTATGGCCAAAGTTTGCATTTAAAACTAAAACAGAGGAACAAGAAAGAAATGAAGTGCGCGCCCACAGCCACTAATGGAGCAACTGCTCTTAAAACCTCACTATTTTAGCAGAAGCAGATGGACTGTGAGCCAGACATTATGACTATATACGCGCAGAGGTGAGAACACACACACAGAGCTGCATGTGGCTGACTTGCTGCACTCTTTTCCCACCAGCATGCACACGACGGCGTGATTATATTATATATATATATATATATATTATTACACACTCCGCCTCTGCACAGACGCCATCACAAGACGCTGTTTCACAATGACTCGTAAACGCTAATGAAGTCTCACCGTGAACAAGTCTTTGCTCCTGCACCATCAGTGATCTGTACTCATCCCACTTCTCATGCAGCGTTTGCTGAGGACACAGAATGACAAAGCAGTTAGTGACAAAGTGGGCGTGTCTACAGAATGACATTTTTGCATGACACAGAGAGCATATGATTTCAACCATGAGGCTTTTCTAACCAAAAGGGGGGGGGGGGGGGGGGAGAAGTGGTGAGTTTTAGCTGAATACAATGCGAAACGCTTCCCATGTCTATGCTTGTGTTCCCGTTACTCGTTTCGGATGTCAGTACTTACTTCAGATATATAAAACAAAGTAACTGAAGTCTCCCTCACCCTGAATCCTACAGACACGTGCCCAAATCTCGAAATCATTAACTCGCTTCTATTCATTTTATTTTTCAAATATTGTAAATAAATAAATAAATAAATAAATAAACAAACACCACGGATTTACAACTTAAAGGTGAAACTCTATTGTCGTCCATGTTGGTACGATTAAATCTTCGAAACAGGAGGCGGGGCTTTACGTCTTGCGCCAAGACGAAAAGCAACTGGTTTGTCCAAGAGGGTCGCATCGTACCCAAATGAACCTTGTAGCTCTAGTACATGGCGTGTGTAAGGAAGCGAACATGACACGGAGTGCTGGTTTAGGAAAATACTGAACTACAGAGGGGTGTAATGCAGCCCTGTGTGAAGCAGACTTACTGTTACCACCCTAAACAATTTTTATTAATTGAAGAACTTATTTTGATTTATTTTCCATTTAATGTTCACTTGCATTATAAGGAGTGCTATGGTATAAATAACTGACAGTGATAGTGACATTTTTATGATGTGGTTTTTGCAAACTGAGATCACGATCATGATGGCGTTAAACTCACTTCTGCTTTAGCTGCTTCACCAGAGCAGCTTGTGCTGAGAAGAGGGTGTGTGTGAGCGGCACTTCTGTTCGAAATGTGCTCGTTCAGCTGTATACTGGTATGTTGGGGGGGGGGGGATTAGGAGGGCACAGGCACATGGCAACAGGTGGGGTGCGAGGTGGACGGGTGGGGCTGGCATGCATGCGATGGTGTGTGTGTGTGTGTGTGTGTGTGTGTGTGTGTGTGTGTGTGTGCGCGTGTGCACAGTTCATGCGTATTGCAACCGGCATGCAGAGAAAGCCACAAGGCAGGCTTTTTCACCTTCCTGATGAATTACAGTATGTGTAGGACTTTGGGTTTAATCAGAAAGCTTGTGCGTTTGTTTTTACCTTTAAATACTGTAGGCGGGCTTCAAGTTCTGCTTTCCTTATAGTGTTACTGTAGACAGTCTCCAACCTGGAAATGAAAACGCAACACAGATAAACTACACGTTAGTACCGTGACTAATTGCTTCCTGCGTTTCACTCTACACATAACAAAAAAAAAAAAATAATCGAACAGCCGTGTTTAAACCTCAGGTTTAACACGAAACCCTGCACGACACACACCCGGCGTCGGAGTCTGAGCTTAGCGATTTACAAGCATTTACTCCTACACGTGTATCCGATTTCAAGACACGAAATCGAAGGGACTTTTTTTTTTTCTTTTCCTTTCTTTTCTCACTGGGTTGATTTGCTTTGCTGATTAAGGCACGAAGTGGTGCTGTAAACAAGAAAGAAATGGCGTTAACAGCCATGCACAAAGGAAAGCCGTGCACGCTTTCCCGTTCATGTGGTTCACGTAACACCCCCCTCCTCTTTCAATTTATAAAGAAGGGTTAGTTTATTTTTACGGCTCTTTTTGAAAAAAAGAGCAACAGAAACCAACCTTTTATTAGCCGGAAAGCGTGTGTGGTTTTAATCAAGTCCTAACATACCAAATCACTGGGACTAAGTGGAGTAATCTGGAGTCAAATCACAGAGGAAGCAGATTTGTGCCTTGGTTTATTTAAAAAAAAAAAAAAAAAAAAAAAAAAAAAAAAAAAAAAAAGAGAGAGCGCGTGCTCACCTCACGCTGTTGCCGGACGATCTGATGAGCTGGACGATGTCCTTGTGGCGAAATCCTTCAACGGAGGTTTCGTTGATGCTGGCGATGGTGTCACCTGCGAATCAATAAGTCAGAAGAGCGGTATTCAAAATAAATAAATAAATAAATAAATAAATAAGGTGTAGCATTCGCTCGCACTATTGTCGGGAGATCACTCCGTCCTGTCGATCTAACCGACACTAGCTAATTGTGGGAGCCTATGAGGTTGTGTATGTGGAAGAGGGCAGATAGAGATCACTTGTGTATGGCTGCCCTGTGATGCGGCTGGCTGGCTTCACGTGTACTGAAGTATGCATGTTATCATCTTACACTCTCACTGGTCATATGACAAGGGACAAATTGTTGTCTCTCGTTTTAAAAACCCCATTTTCAGCCTGGAATACCGACGAGACTGGAATTTCTCCTCCGAGCAGACAAAGAGAATTTCTTGAAATATTTTCTGTCTGACTTTTTTTTTTATTATTATTAATTTTTTATTTATTTTTTAAAATACTGAATCCATTAAACTACTGTTAAGCGAAACGATCTCGGCTGGTTTGTTCAGTTGCAGCAATAATTCACGGTTTGTATTATATCCAAATGCGGGTCACTTTGTGGCTTCTACTACATGCAAGACTTTTTAACGAATGTGTGTGTGCCTCCTGTAACTGGCACCTGGAACAGGTTCACCTCCTTACCAATACACTCTAAAGTCAATCTGTGTTTGTGCCAAAGTCTATAAAGGTGCAGTTTTTAGGGACTGCCTTACTTCCTACACACACACACACACACACACACACACACGCTTAATTTCACCAAAGTTTCAAAGATTGAGATGTAATGTCAGATTTCCTTTCAAACCCTAAGCCTTTCTGCCAAACACAATGAGATCACGAAGGTCCGAGAGGCAGGTCGAGGAGGACAATAGAGCAAAGCATGCAGGGAATGTAGGAAATGAAACTGCGGGGTAAGCTGCTTCATAGCTGATCTCTCATCGGTTTGTTTTATAGTCGAATCATTGTCATGGTTTACACCAGCTGATCAGTGACCAGATAGAAGGGGGGGGGGGGGGGAGAAATAAAAAAGCGCAACGTCATGAATGTTTGTTGTATCGAAGATGATGTGACAAAGGCACAGAAACTGCACATATTCGATTGTGTTCATGTGTCAGCACTCAAAGTCAGCAGATAACCTCTGGTCTCAGAGGGTTCACTGACTGGAACGTTTATAGAAAATAAAAGTGAGCCGAGCTCCTGTAACGTTAATAAGACGACTATAAACGATTGTTATGTAATCACACAGTCTCAACTTTTTTTTTATTTTAAAGTCCGATAGTGATTATTCGAAGGGATTGTGATTAATTGTTTTTTTTCGATTGCCCTCGGGACCGTCCTGACTCATCCTGACACCGTACTTCTGCTTGGAGCTTCTGCACTTGTGATTTGTGCTGATGTGGATGGTGCAACATGAATACGCTAAAGATTTACACTTCCCAAAAACACTTTGTGCTCATGTCTGTCCCTTGCTTCAGAGAATAAATTCATTTTTTTGTTCCCAAGAAAGAAATCTTGAACTTTCTCCCTGACTAATTTTATTTTTATATATATATGAACATTTCTACAGACTAAAAAGGTGAACATAAATTTACTGTTCAGTGTTGATAAATAGCTCTGTGTGTCTGTGTGTGTAATTAAACTACAGTCATGCTCATAAATTAATAGCGACGTCATGAAAAGAAAATATAATTATAGCAAAAACATGTCATTATATAATCGCAATTATCTGTAGGACAATGTCTAGGACTTTACATACACGACAGGACTGTGTTCGACTAACCTTCGCCACACTCGAGTAAAAATAGACGAGATGCGTCAGAGAGCATAAAAACAAAGCGACTGTAGAAATCAAGTCATTTTGTGTTACTAAAAAAAACAAATCAAAACACATCATCTAGCATCATAGGTTTGTTCATGGAAGTAGTGTTCAGGATGAATAATTAAGTAATGAAGTAATTATGATGAAGTTTATGTGTCTTGAGTAACCATGAGCGACAGCAGCATCCGGCTTAACCGCGTGACCGGGGAAGTCCTGAACATCATGTGGGATTACTACCAGACGGCTGCAGGGTTTGTTGACTGAAAAACAGGTAACACACGTTGGTGATATTTGCCTTTCCCTAAACAGCAGGCTGCCACGCATCTGCTCCAGTGTTGATACAGTGACAGGAGGCCTCCGGGTCACAAAACAAGACGGGGCGGAGTACAAAGTAAACCTGGTTTAAGTTCCCCTCACAGTGCAGGCTTTAGTTATTCTGCGCTGGTACTCTGCCAAAGGAAATTTGGCCCACAGTGACAAGGCAGTATCGGTATAAAAGAGTGCCTGCTCCTGCATAAGCACTGAAAAATGGTTATTATTTCCATCAGTCTTTTATCTTTCCTGGCCATTCCTTCTTATTACTGTTATTTCGCATCCATGTGCCAAATACCAGTTTAGAACCAGACGGCCTAACTAAACACTTTACACACACTTACCCATTTTAAGGCCTGCCTGCTTTGCCGGACTGTCCTCATGGACTTTGCAGACAAACGTGCACATCTCCACAGAGTTCTCGTCCTGGTGGTGCAGCCCGTATGTCTGTAACAAATAAACGAGAAGTATAGGAAAATTAAACAAATGAGCCCGAGGACATTTGCTATCCAGCCCATGAGTAAACGTACGCAGGGATCATTCATGTAAACACAGAGGAAAGAGTTTGTAGGTAAGAAGGGCCTGTCCACCGTGTAGTTTCGCCAACAAAACTATGACTCATACGGACTTACTATAGAGCAGATATAACCGACAAGTATTCTTACACCCCGTTTTTGATACGCACGAGCCGATTTCAAGACGCACCGCCGGTTACCAACGAAATGTTCACAATGTTCTCTCTCAGCCAAAACAGGTTCCGGTGTCTGAAGTGTGCTTCTTTAGCTTTGCCCTACAGCTATGAGGCTGGTGTATAAACACGAAAAGTTTATAGGAACAAATTTGAATCGTCATTTCAAAGTGCGGAATGTCGTTCAGTTCGCAGACGTATGTGGTTTCTAACACTCTACGACTTGACAGTGCTATTTACAGAACAGAAGAATAGGTGCTAAAATCGGCCGTAGCAAACTTTTTAGAGCTGAATTACGTTCCGTCTCAGTATAGTCCGCACCGTAAGCTTATTCGGAACGGATTAGTTTTACATGGTGTTGGTAAGGTAACGTAATTATTAACCGGGTATTTCTAAGATTTTAGTCCAGTCCCAGTCAGTCATACGTATGTGTGTCTGGAAGACTTGAGCCATATTCGATTTGCATTTCTTTAAAATGAGGAGGAGAAATGATCACCGGTATTACACGGTAAATGGTCCTTTTTAACCTTAGCAGTTCTACAAAGCGTTTTACACCGTTTCTAACCCCAACCCCATTCACACACACACCAATACCAACGGTAGCAGAGCTGCCATGCAAGGCGCTAGCTTGCCATCGGGAGCAACTTGGGGTTCAGCGTCTTGCCCAAGGACACTTCGGTATGTGGAGTCACGTGGGCGGGGAATTGAACCGCCAACCCTACGTCCCTATTAGTGGGCAACCCGCTCTACCACCTGAGCCACAGCCGCCCTAATATTAATATATATATATATATATATATATATATATATATATATATATATATATATATATATATATATATATATATATATATATATATATATATATATATATATATATATATATATAAAAAAGATATGTTAGTAACCATTCCATTATATTTTGTAGGGAAAGAGGTTTCAAACTTTTTCTTCGGCACTTTAGTTAGTGCTCTTTGCCACCGAAACCAAAACAAACCCGAGTACTGGCCGAGTTAAAATGCAGAATAATAAAACTGATGATTATGATTAGATGACTTATCAGAGAAGCATTGCTTCTGGGAGGTTTTAATCAAGTGATTAAATTTCTAGCACAGGCAAAGCCACATACATGTTAAGGTCATGTGACCTACTGTCTGGAATAGACAGACATATGTCTGGAAATCTTATCCCATCCAAATTGTACTTTATTCTGCTTTCTGTTGGAGTCTATTGAAGGAAGTATGTAATGATTTGAACGGGACTTTGCACAATGCTAAACTAGTGCCACTACTTTGGCTTCATACTGTATACAATTAATAGTGCAAACTTGTCTTGACTGATTGACAGGAAATGTCTTGGCTGATTGACTACATTTGCTGTAAAGTGAGACTTGTATGTGCGTATCTTTAACGGCACCATGGGCTGAAAGTGCACTCCGTACTGAACACTGGGCCACCGTTCACATGGTTTATCTGGTCAGAATATTGAGCGACAGTTTCACAAGTAACCTCAGACTGTTTGTCACATCCTCATTTAACAAATCAACCCCAAACCTTTTCAGCCTTCCAAAACGTCACTTCATGTTCTTCTTCTTCTTCTTCCTTTGTTTAGGCCAACGAGAAACAGAACATGTCTTGCCGTAATCTGACACACTCTGACCTGCAGATTGTTGCTCAACTGGTTGCAGTGACTTTTTTTGTAAGGAACAGAATCACTTCAGGATGTTGTTAAAACAGCAGATCCTGAGGTCAGAGCAGAAGCCCTGCTAAGGGAATCAAGAAGGACCAGACCGTTCAGGAACGCCAGAACGTTCACTACGTCCCCATGATCCACTGAGAGCTATAAAGGGTTTCGGATCCAACTCGTTCACACTCCGAGAGTTATACAGGGAGGAAGTGAGATGCGGCCGGACACAAAACTGGAGATAAAACTATCGATACAGGAAGAGGAAGTCTAGCAGATTACTGGTAGCGCTTCCACATGCAAAACAGCGAAGCTGCTTCCTACTGCAGTGCTACCGAATTGAACAGCTCTGTTATGATGGCACAGTCGTTAATGTCTCACAGAGGACACGGCAGTCTTGTAACCATCGAGGCGGTTGTTAAGCTCATTTGCTTATTGTCCTGCATGGCATCAGCAATTCGTTGGTTGAATAAAAAGCATATTCAAATGAACACCACATCTTTTTTACGATTATTCGCTTTGGAAATGCTGAACTTTGACCAGGCGGTTTTGTTTAACACCTATGATTACGACGTTATGTCCATCATAATTGTACTACTATGGTCAGTGGGTCATTCCAAGCACAACTGAAACGCAGTATACTGAAATTACTTGGAGAAATGTTTGGGAAAAACTTTGCTATTTATTAGGTGATGTATGATGGATGCAGTATTTCTTTGCTGTTACATAAGAATACATATGCAAATTAAGTTAACTTTGGTTATTCGTGTTCCACAAAAACAGGAAACAAATAATGCTGTAGTTAAGACTGTCTTAGTCAAGACATGTCCAAAATCCAGACCAAGCCCAAGACCTACAACAACTACGATAGGTCCAAGGCCCACACCGAAAGAGACAGAGACAAGTCCAAGACCCACACCAAGACATGTCCAAGACCCACACCGAAAGAGACAGAGACAAGTCCAAGACCCACACCAAGACATGTCCAAGACCCACACCGAAAGAGACAGAGACAAGTCCAAGACCCACACCAAGACATGTCCAAGACCCACACCGAAAGAGACAGAGACAAGTCCAAGACCCACACCAAGACATGTCCAAGACCCACACCAAGACACGCCCAAGATCCACACCAAAAGAGACAGAGACAAGTCCAAGATCCACACCAAAAGAGACAGAGACAAGTCCAAGATCCACACCAAAAGAGACAGAGACAAGTCCAAGACCCACACCAAGACATGTCCAAGACCCACACCGAAAGAGACAGAGACCAAGATAAAATGGCCTTGAGACCAAGGGCTTGAGCAGAGACCAGTATGAGGGAACAGTGAACTAGAGACTGACCTATAACCCTAATAAATAAACAAAGGGAGAATAGTTATTTGGAAAGCCTTGACCAGGATATGCTGAGGGAGTTAACTAAACCACGGTTCCTTCTTCCATGTAAAACATTAACCCAATATCAAGAACATAACCGTTAACATAGGTAAAACCATGTCATGGTCCCAAAGTTCCATGGTAACTGTGGTGATCTCCCTAGGTAAATATGTAATATTCTATGATGCACCACATAAAACCACAATGGTATTACAGTTTGATCAACAGTGTCACAAAATTACCAGTAGAAAATCATACTATATGATACAGAATTTTCACAAGGGAAGTTTCAGAAATACCCAGAGTACAGTACCCAGTTAAGTAGAAAATGGAACCTACAAACTTGTTGTTAGAAAAAAACCCATCTACTATCTGACTGAGTTGTGAGTAAAAGTCTCAGGTATCGCTTCCTACACAAACCCCAGCAGTGTACTTGAGGTTAACACATGTGACAGCTGAGTGTGTCTTGAAAGTAAACCGTCATAGAAAGGAGGTAAATCTGAGTAATATCTGCTTTATTTCATCGCTCCAATTACTCTGAAAAAAAAAAAAAAAGGTAAAAATGTCACCGAAACAAGAAAGGGGAAATTCATTTTCACCCACAAACGTCACAGAACCAAGGTAGTCAAATTCTTAGCCTATTATCAAGTGCGTTTCGCTGACGCAAGATCCCAAAGCCTGAATCATATCGGGTAAAGATGCTCAGAAACATGGAGGTTATAACGAATTACAGCATGAAATTTGACGTCGATTTTAAAACATTTACAAATTGAGTCTCTACTTTCCTCTTTCACCGTCGAATGGTCTCAGAGTCATGGATTCTTGCTTCACAAGATGTGAAAATACCACTGTGTAACCTCGACATCGCACAGTGTCCCGATGTCACATCCTGAACCAGACCAAGCAGGAAAGGAGGGGTCCAATGTCCTACAATAGCCCGAGCCATCCACCACTAAATATAAACTAAATATCTGGCGTACACTCAGTGAGACAGTAGTGTCATGACCGTGACCGATAAATGCAGGTCTTCATAAACGCTCAGAGGACAAGCCCTCACAGAGGGAGTATTGTAAAGGGAGAGCAGGAGACAGTAAGGGAAAGCCATGCTGCCAAGGACCAGAGGTGAAAAGTGTGTGCCAACAAGAAGAAATGAAGGGAAACAAGGTTAAAAACTTTCAATAAGGAAGGATCTTTCTTCAGAAACTAATATTATGTTCAATCTTTAAATATAAATACCTTCAGGACATTTAACTAATAAAATAGAATAGAAATGACTGCAGCTAAAACGCAAACACAGCACCAAAGCTCGCTCGCTAGTTAATTTAGCTAATGAACTAGCTCAGATAACAGAGCCAGTTAATTGAGCTAACGTCAATTCAACCGTCATATTTTGTTATTAAATCCATTAATCTATCCAAGTCTTTTAGCAAGCTAGTAATCATTAGGCTAACTGTGTCATTAAGCTAGCTAACCACTATCCAACTTAGGTTGGCGTAATAGTATAGTTAGCCTACATCATAAAACCTTTATCCAACTTTGCAAACAAGCTAGCTAACAGTAGGCTAACTATTACGCTCTGTGACTAAAACCAGTCTAAACCGGTTTCAAATAGTCCCAGTTTTGTTTTAATATAACGTTCAATCCAATCTGCGCTTAACTAACTGCCACTATACCTTTCTAGAGATCTGTTTTGAAGGAATGTAGTTAAACACTCACACTAAGAAAACCCTCTTACCTGAAGCTCAAAGCCGAACGTTTCATCCTCTTTCTTCTCCAGGAGGACCGTCTTCCTGTAAAAATAAGTTTGGGATTAGTTTGGAATCGTTAAACTGATCTTTGCTTTCTAACATGATAACCAGATAAAGGGTTTTTTTTGCCCTTTGGTATTAGGTGCACGTCCTGTTACGTAATCACTGTCGTGAGATCAAATGATGATGAGAATGTTAAGACTTCAAAAAAAAAATCTCCAGACTTGTTTCAAAGCCGACTTTATAACAGATGCAGGCTTTCCAAAATGTAAAAAAAAAAAAAAAAAAAAAAACATTGGCATAGCATTGGTTCTTAGTTATACACGATTCTCGCGGAGATATCGCTTCAGTACTCGGAACAGAAAATGACGTCAAAAGGTTTGTGCATGAAAGACACTTTTTTTTCTTTCAACAACCACATCATCACCAATAAAGCTCAATGAAATGCACACAAGCAGGGCTGAGAGTTTTGATTCGGTCTAAACAATCATGGGTGTGCCTTTATGAAAGGTCAGCTCTCCTCATCAAGCCACGTTTCCTCTTTCTCCTAGCTTCAAATGGCGTCAATATCCACCGACAGCATGGGGAGCTGGGTGATATTCAAGCAAATTTCCAATTAGTGTTTCAGTTCGACCGAAGTTGGAATGATCAGGACAATCATGTTGCATATATATGCGTCTTATCCTCCTCTAAAGGAGATACGACTTTGGTATGAAGTAGTATATTTAGATCCTTTGTCGTTCATGTATACTGTCCACAGAGCTACTGAATTGTTCGGAAGGTTTCCATAGTAACAACTCATTCACAGGGACTTGTAGAGTGGACCTTCCGCATAATTAACAGATTAAACAAAGTGTGTTATTTACCAAAGATCTTTAGTCACTAGTGTGGTGAAGCTTTCTGTATGGAGGCGCTTATTTAGTATTAATGGGAGGAGTCTGCAGGGTTTTGTAAAGCCCAGTAAGTTGTGCACCATGTGCTTTGAGCTTTCCATTTTCTCCTCTGCCATGACAAGCTGCGTTTTTTTTTTTTTTTTTCTTATTAACTTCAAGAGAGAGGGAGAAAAAAAAAAAAAAAAAAAAAAAAAAAAAAAAAAGGGAGGCTGGTGAGGGAATGACTGTTTATAGCTATTTTACCAAGATTAAAAACAGGAACTAAATTGTCTCATGGAAGTTCCACAACATTAAATGTAACTGTAAACAGATAAAAAGTAGGTAGTTTACTAGAGAATTAAAATAAAAAAAATAATAATAAAGCTCTAACTGTTGGAAAATTACTGTGGTATATGGGGAATAAAACACTTCAGGACATGCCGTCATAAACCAATTGGTGACAATGGGGTGGTGACAGTAATGTCATTTTTTTTCCAGGATGCATCACACCAACCCATCGATCATGTTATTTCTCACTTGACATGGACACATGAATCCCGTGATGGCTGTATGATGAAATATTTTGTGAGTCTGACACCATAGTTTGGGGAAATGACTCTGACACATCCAGACACAAACAATCTTAATACTTAAAGTGAATCCAAGAAAGAAGAAGAGTAGATGATGCAGAAGTACCGTTCTGGCTCTGGTGGCAGCGTGAGGGGCTTCCACTTCTGTAGTCCTGCATTCTGAGGAAGAAAGACAGAAACAGAGGCGGATTATAGTGGGAAAATCTAACCAAAACCTGTCTTTGGCGTCAAAGGTGCCACTGGTGACAACTTCAAGAACCCCCCCAACCCAAAAAAAAAAAAAAAAAAAAAAAAATCCCTGAAAGTCCAGTGCACACGTGTCTCTTGGTAGGTACACTATGCTCAGATCAGACAACAGATAAAACCTGAAATGCATGTCTGTCTGCTCTTGCCGTTTCATCAACTTCCTCAACTTCACGCTAGTTTTGTTAAGTTAGAGAGAAGAGCTATTTGGTGTATGCAGGAGCTGCCAGTCCGTAGCGATCCATCAGTCTGACATTGCGTGTGTGTAGGCAACGAGCTGCTTGCATCTCAGCACAATAACAGCATTGAGGTAAGAGCCGAATCCACACGAGTCCCACCAAAGCCTCCACTGTATGAACGAGCTGGTAGAGTACACCCCTGTGTTCTCTCTGTTTGCACTGAAGTCAATTCACCCATGTTTCACCTTCAATGGCCTAGAGTACTGTTGCAGTGAAAGTGTACTTTGTACCCCGAGCCCTTCTGGTCTAGTAAAACTGTGCCTGTCTTTATTTTCCTACACTTACAGAATGGTCTTCAATGACTTCATTTATTTCCAAGTGGCCCAGAGGCTCCCTTGGGGGTGGTGTAAAGGGGGGGCGCAAATCTGTTGGACACACAATACCCTGTTGTGGCCCGGAGGCTGGTTTGGGTGTAGGAGGTGGATTACAGTGGACTCTTCATAACTGGCAACTGGTGGCTCTGTTCCTTCACATCAAGTCTTATAACACACATATACATTGACTATTGGGGTTTGACACTCCCCCTGCCCCCCTAAGACCCTCTTGAGTCTTAAAAATGACACCTGTTGTGTAATTTTTATATAGTTAACCCAATTTAAATCTTCTTAAATAACTGTCCATTATACACTGCATGGAGAAAACATACACAGCAGATAAACAAAACAATGGGTGAGTTAGCTTGCAATTAAAACTGCAGTTAAAAATGAGTGTGATATGAATGTTTAATGTTGTTTGAATGCTAGCTAGTTAACCGATATTGCTATTACTTAGCAACTAGGTTATCAGCTAAGCTGCTTTTCTGTCCGTTTCTCCCAGGGCGCTCGCACCATCATTATTATGGTACAACAGGTCCTTTCTTGCTTTCATACTTACTAGAACTGGTAGGTTTAAATCGCTTGCCTAGAGCTTATTTAGTGTTGCGTGAACACGTGACATTAATTATTTGCCAACGTTAGCCGCTTAACTGATATTACTACCACTTAGCAAGTACTTTAAGCTGCTTTTGTGTACTTTTGACTAGAACTATCAATACAAAAAATTATACACCAGGTTTTCAGTCATGTTTACTGAGTGCTAGCTGGATAGAATGACTTCGCTAGAACCTGGCAAACTGCAAGTCACTGAATGTCATTGTATAATTCACTTTCTGGCTATAAACTCTAAAAATATAACACCGTGTTGATGATGGCTATACACGCAGCAATCTTTGGTTTACGCAATCCAATTCAACTCTTAAATTCCACCGGAGACAATAAAACTCCAGTCTGATTTAAGAAGACATCCTTCACTGATTCACATCAAACCTTCTTTTGTAATCTGGGAGTCTCAGGCACCAGCATTGGTAACGCTTGCCCAAGATCACTCGGCATAATTAGGTGGACGGATTTAACTCTCGTTAAGGAAGTCACGGTCAATTATCTGACAAATAATGGAACACGCTGGCGAGTTCAGGCTTAAGATGAGGATCCGGTCACTCGGGCAGCCATGTTGACCCGTGGTGACTGTAATGACGAACCAAACATTACTGAATGACGCAAGAGCGCAATTTCAAACAATACAGAACCCGGCCACTGTCACTGAACAGCCTCGTAAGAAGCATGAGAAGCCACACAGTGGGGGTCCATTGTACTACAGGCTACTTACTGCTTACAGTGCGTCAAATGAGCGTGGGGGTCAAAGCTCTGGTCAGGACTTGCGTGTGCGTGCGTGTGTGTGTGTGTGTGTGTGTGTGTGTGTGTGGTCTAAACAGGAGAATGTAAGGATACCAACACCATGGCTGAGCACTCTTCCATATGTGTGGAGGCCAAATGAGCAGCCAAATAGCTTTTCAGGCTTGGAACTGACACCAGTTTCTCTCATTTAATACAACAGAGAGTCGTTCAAGAGATTAACAGTCCTCATGAGTGAAAGCTTTGATGGTGTCACGTTGTGAAACTTGAGGCCTGTCACGCTTGGAGAATTTCTGACAAAGTGCAACCTTGGGAGATTTAAAAGCGAATATCCTACGAAGGAGTAAAATGCTTTAAATCTAAACCAGTTCATATTTACACTCTGAGGGTCCCTTATAAGTTTAGATGAGTCACTTTCTCCTTACACCTCAAATTTCCTTACACCTTTGACCTTCTCTTCGCCCTTTGCTACCTCTAGAACTTTAAGATCATCGAACCACTTGATTTTGATCACTCCATGCCCTCAGCTGAGGTTTTTTCCTCCAGGTATTTAAGTCTTTCTGATCTAGAACATCAGTAGCAGGACACACCACACTACCTTCCTTGACACCAGGGTGGTATCCTCAAGTGTACACCTTTACTATGTGTCTTTGACCCAGAGATGTGCAAATACTCA